>NC_081190.1:82983301-83165801 GCF_902713425.1 Acipenser ruthenus
AATTCTACAGTAAATGTATTTTGTTTGAAATTGTTGCTAATTTTGTTGCCTTGTTTTCAGCTAATGTTAACAGATCCCCTGTTTGAGTTCCCCTGTAAATTTGTAAACAGCAAGTGCTAAAAAGGAAGCCTAACTTTAGTAACATTGAAATTAGCGTGCTAGTTTAGATTTATGTTGAATATAAAGATATACTAAATGCTAAGCAGAACACCGCAATGACTGAGAAAACAACGTGGAAGTAGTTTTTGTTTTAAACTTTGTGGACTGCAGTACAATTTAAAACATCTACTGTTGAGTTTCTGTGACTGGATGGAGTAATGTCAACATTTGCACAACCAGGTATGTGGCTTGTTTAGAATTATTTACAAGTTATTGAATAAACCAAGTAACTTGAACAAAGAAATCTCGTCTTGGACAATGTTTGTACACTTCATGAACCCGGCCGGCTCCTCCGAAGAGTGAACTTAAACTTTAGAGGCTTATAATACCTCAGCGACTGGTGTTTTTTTTTGTTGTTGTAACTTTACTAGATTGCTGCATTTAAATGTCGGGTTCATACATTAAGAAGGCATCATCACTTATTTGCTAATTTACAGAAAATGTAAAAAATGCCTTAACTTTAAAAGATTAGTCTGTGCCTTGCCAGGGGCTCTCTTGGCAGCCATTTCTGGGTTTCATTGTAACCAATAGAAGATTAGCTTTTCCCACAGCTAGCCAATCAGAAGTAAACACTTTTTTAAAAACGTTTGTGTGTAGGTACTAGACTTCTGCAATTCAGTTTTCAGAAACTTGCGTGGCTCTCTAAAAATATGCCTGGAGTGTCTTTCTAGCAACAGAACGAACATAAGACAAATAAATAAATAAAAACTACATGTCCGATGGGTAAAGTATAATGGCTAACCTCATTGGCCCTCACAGAAATCTTGTTTTCCAAGGTGTCTGGCCATACAAATTGCATACCCCTGATGACTAACCAACCAGTTTAAACTTTCCAAAGACTAGGCTCATGCTGGCAGTGGATTAATAGCGCTGTTTACATTTTACTTCATTTCATTTATTACTGGCTGTACCTGTACAGTAATGCATCTCGATGTACCTGTTCTTTTGTCCTTTGCTTGTCATGTTTCTATCACTGGTCGTTACAAATCATGTACTGTATGAGTTGAGAGACACTGTAGTGAATTGATTAGAAGTGGCTTCTGGCACCTTCTTCGCTTTTATAATAGTTATTGGCAACTGAAATCTAGATAATCCGCTTGCCAAAGGAATTCAGCCATCCCTTGCTGTCTGTTCTGTGCCACTCAGATTCAGGATTGCCATCAATGCTTGATGTGTCTCCCATATACAATAGCTGTAACCAAGTCTCTCTCTCTTTTTTCTCTGTGACTTTATTTCAGTCTAAAAATGAATTTGTACTGCGGACAGATGTCTATAGCATTTAGACTAGCACTTATTGTAATGTAGGTTGAGGGAAGGGAATATGGTCTACTTCATCTAGTTCTGCTTAGAGATTGTTGATAAGGTACAACACCTAATTGGCTTCAGGAAAACGATTGAACATACAGCTTGAGAAGCAACAACTAACTTTAATTGTGGTACTTTAGCGTGTGAACCTGTACAAGAGAAAGATTGGGGGGGAATTAAAAAGTTAGTGCAGCATCAAAGTACACTGTACCTACACAGTATTAGTATAAAACTCTAGTGCAGAGTATTGTTGGTCAACTATGGTAAAAAAAAAACCCAGGAAAATCAATGCAAGTCATAATTTACATCCTATTGGTACAGTTCTGTAGGTATGCATTCACTGGCTTAATGATTATGGACCATGATACCCTTGTACATCATATTGGTACTGTAGATCGACTAGTGTGTTCAGGTTGAGACTTACCTGGATTTTCAAGCTATTTTGTACTGGTTTGAGATCCCACAGCCACTCTAGTACCCTTTGGTTTGATGGTTGTGATGTCCATCCAGTAGCTATTTAGCCAGCTAGGATTTTGAAAAATCTATGGATCAGTTGGTTTAGGTATTCCTGCGCTCCCTGTGTTAACACCTCTGTCTGTGGCCTCTCACTTTGTAAATCTGCCTGTCAGTCCTGATTGCAGAGGTTATATTAACAGCAACCTGTTTTTTTTTGTTTACAGATGCACAAAGCTGTGCCGTCACAAACCCCACAATCCGAAAGACGATGCACCTGAGAAGCAGTGTCCAGTCACCGTGAATCCCCGTCATATGAAAAAAGCTTTCAAAGTGATGAATGAGTTACGCAGGTACATTGCAGTAAAAGATCCCTGGCTCTTTTTTTTTTTTGAAGAGCAGTGAAGTTAGTAAAGTAGTTCAGATTTAAAACGATGAAACTTTTTCCAAGTGTTAAGTTTAGAATTTTATCTTAAACTTTTAGTTATTGTCTGATTTAGATGTCATCTACTGTAGTGTTTGTACAGTGGGCTGTAGACAGTACAGAGTAAGGTTATTTATTTTCCCATGTTCTGTAAACTTGTACACATGATGTCTCATAAACATTATTGTTGTAGCAGGATATATACTGTATATTAAAAAAGTTACATCACTAATGGATAACTTTGAAGAATGACTACAATAATTCCCAAATAAGTAAAAGTTAATATCTGTTAATATAAATTGTGCTAAAATCCTTGTATATAAGCATTAGAAATAATTCAGTGTCCATTCACAACTACACAGTGTCAACTATGTGCTTTTTGGCCCAAAAGTACGTTTGTGGTTTGTTGACCATTGATATTACCTTGACAGCTGCCAAGATAAAGCCAGTGTTTTGACCTGAAAAACTGTTTTATAACACAACTTGAATATTAAATGGGAATGATTCCTTGGGTGTTTTCTAAATATTTCAGTGCTATATGTGTGTGTGTATGTATGTGTGTGTGTGTGTATATAGATAGATAGATAGCTCTGCAGTGTACAAATTGAAGAAAATGTTTTTAAAAAATGTACACAAAGGATGTTTCGGGCAAAAGCCCTTCAGCTGTTTACTTTTACTTTTTTACTTTTCTTTTTAACAGCTGAAGAAGGGCTTTTGCCTGAAACGTCCTGAAAATAAAAGATTTTTTTAAAAAAATAAATATATATATTTTTTTATTTATTCATTTATGTATTTGTTTTCAGTCAAAATCTTTTGTGCGACGTGACAATTGTTGCTGAGGATGTGGAGTTTGCAGCTCATAGAGTTGTCCTAGCAGCCTGCAGTCCTTACTTCCATGCAATGTTTACAGGTATTTGGCTTTTTAAAAAGACTTACTTACAAAAAGTGTCGTCCGCACCAGTAGAGACCTTCATTTACTCTAAATGCCTATTTACAAAGGTTAAGTTTTAACTCATTAGTTATTTAAAACTTTTTCATTAGTTATATTAAGATCTTCACTATTCCTGCTAAATTTCTTCTTCAAACACTACTTGCTTGATTTTGAGGAAATGAAATGGGGGAAGCATATTAACGTTGCATAGGCTTCTCTTCACACTGCTTCACTCACACTCAAAAGCACTTCTTCTTTTCAGAAACAATTTTTGCTGGAATAGTTAGTAAGCATGGCAAATGATAGAGAATCAAACCTAAGAGAATATTAAATGGGAGATTGCTTAAATGTTAGGGAAATATGGATGATATAAAGGATCCTTTTAAATAAAGTTTGATATTTGTTTCATGCATACAAAAATGTTTTTAATCTATATAAAAAAAGAAAGTGAGTTTGTGAAATAGCACCTAATGTAACGAGATCTGAACAGGACTTCCCTTAAATAACAAAGGGTAGCCATAATGCACTTTTATTCACTGCAGGGGATGTTTATTTCTGGCAATGGGTATAAGGTAGAGGCACGTGTATATATATATATATATATATATATATATATATATATATATATATATATATATATATATATATAATATATATATGTTTCACTTTAGAGTTTTTTGCGGAATGTATACAGAGAACTACGTATCCAATTAAGAAACTTGGTTAGGACATTCTTTAATACAAGTTATTGTATTTAGACTATCAGAACTTAAGAAGGCGTCTGTGTCTAAGTATGTTTGTCATACTTACATTTTTACTTTGATCTAGAAACCCGCTTATCTAATTGGGGTAAAGCATGTTTTGTGGAAGAACCTGTCAATCCGTATATCACACTTGCATTTCTACACGTAAATACAGTGAATGCAGGTCTTGGTGATCTCTGTCATGATACGCTGCTCTATTATTGTATTTACATCTGTGGTAGAGAAAATGTGCTACTATGTGTACTACTCATAATTGCTCATATTGTTTTGACCTTGCAGGTGAGATGAGTGAGAGCAGAGCAAAGCGAGTCCGGATAAAGGAAATGGACGGATGGACATTGGGGATGCTCATTGATTATGTTTATACAGCAGAAATCCGGGTCACAGAAGAGAATGTACAGGTTGTACTATTATCTTGTGTTTTCCTCATGAACGGAGGTTACAATTGTTTTAGTTCTGGTATTGGACATAGTAAATGATGGCTTATCTTAAATTTGTGTGTGTCCGCTTCCAGTTTGTTTTGTTCCTATTAAAGCCCTTCAATCTGTATCCCTTTTCTTATTTGGAGTAAATCTGGTTAAACTGTATATAAAAATAATTTTTCATATTGATATTGGTACTTTCTACTATAACTTCTGGTAGGTACAGTATTAAAGCCCAGTGTGTATCTTTTAACTGCAGTGTTTTTCTGGAACCTTCTGTTACGTTTTGTGATTTCCCCAGCTTGGCTTCCACTGTTTCCATGACAACAGCAACAAAAAATGCTTTGGCCAAATCATGTATCAAGTGCTATTGAAATCGGTACATAGTATTAGTGGTCCATAGAAATGTGCTGGCTATAAATTAACAGAACTATGAAATATTCTTCTGGTTTTCATCACAGTTGGGTTGTGCATGGTCTAGATTAGATAAGTATTGCATAATTTGTATTACTTCTCAATAATGTTGCAGATTTGACTTGAAACAATGTTACTTGCTAGTTTTATAATGACATTTTGGAAATAATGAAACTGCAGTCACTTCAATATCAAGCCCAGTATCACTTTTGTCTTTGATGTTTGCTTGCAATGGTTTTAAAGCTGGGTAGGACTGAGGGAGGAAAAGCAATTTGATTCCCTCGGTCAGTTGCTGATCTGGGTTCTGGAACCCCAATCATCCGGAATCCTTAACACTTACCAACAGCGTGCCCTCCAAGCTTTTAGATACTGAGAAACTTGCCGTTTTGACTGAGAGGGTAAATTATCAGTGAAAAACCTTCGGCCATGCATAACCCTTTTAATATATTTTTGTTGCATTATACAATTTTGAAACAATATTCCAACACAAGTATCTCGAAAATTTGACAATTTACTTTAAATTTAAACAAGACATTTATTGTGGCTCTGACTCTGATTTTTAGTGTCCAAATGTCCAGCATAGCTGTGAGAACCATATTTACAGTCTTCCACTAACACAGTAGTTCAGTCTACACATAAAGGTGTTTTGAAAAGACCTGTTTAGCTTATTGCTAGCATTTACAATAACAATAAAACAATATGAAACAGTTTAGTAACAGTCCAGCAATGTCATGTGAGAGTAATCCTAAGTACAGTACTCCACAAATTAAGTTTAGCGTTTTACTGGCATTGTAATGGCAGCAGTGTGGAGTAGTGGTTAGGGCTCTGGACTTTTGACCAGAGGGTCGTTGGTTCAATCCCAGGTGGGGGACAGCTAAGAAATAAATAATAATAACAACAACAACAACAATAACCGGGATAAAATATGAACCACTTATAAAGGCGTGTTGACTGACTTGTTGCTACACAGGTTCACTGCTATGTATTACCTGATTTGTAATTTAAATAGTGTCCCTTTTAATGTAAACACATCATTAATCCTCTCAAGTGTTTCTTTCCTAATTCTGCAGTGTTATTTGCAAGATTTAAAAAGAGGCGTGTCTCCAGACAGAATGTCTTTATGAAACCAATGGTGTGTAGTGTAGTGACTACGTCCTTTACTGATGAATTTCCTTTAAGGATTTTTTCCCCAGTTACAAAAAGTGGGTTAACCAACTAGTTCTACCACAAGTAGATAACACTGAACTAAGAGAATCTATATAAATTGTACATTTTGAGGTTATTATCAGTCAGTTCTTGCCTGAGGTGAACAAAGGAAAGAATAAGTAGGGCATTATTGCACAAAGTGATGCAGTCCATATATGTTTTATTCCAGCCTTGATTTTTTTTGTTTTTGTTTTAACTGCACAGTATGTGTGATTAAAACTAGGCAGTGCTGTTTCGTCATGAAAGGCATTCTTGGTCAAATCAACAAAGCACTTAACCACCACTAATGCTTATGAATGTTTTATGCATTAAAAATGAGATTTTTGAAAATTTCACAGAAACACCAGAATGTTGAAGACAATACATTATGAGTATAGAGTGGCACCTAATGGAAAAGGAGTGTGATAATAATGCATCCCACAACATCCTATCTATCCTGTTTTATTTTAAACACAACAGACTAAATGTACGTTTTCACATAAGGACATTTGCATATTGTATATGTTTGACATGAATCAATTTTTACTAAATTCTTACTGTTTCATTTATGGTTTAGGGAGGTGTGCTGCTGTAATAAGCAAGGGGTTTGGTACCCTCTTCCAGCATCTGATCCAATTGAAATGCTGTTTTATGGAAACTAGTTTGAGATGGACATTGTCAAGACCTGCATTTCAGCACAGCATTCAGTATTTCTGCAGCATTTGTTCTGCAGCTGTTCCTGCAGCATATTTAGTAACTGCAGCTTGTATATGTATGTGTGGGGGTGGCTAGGTCTGACAGACAAAGAAAGAGGTATAAATATATCTGAATATTATCATCTGGACATATTAACCCTATTCCACTACCTAAATAATGGGAGTTTTACATAGAAAATGGGGAGAACTGTTTTCTTTTCTCGTCACGGTAATACAGATGTCTGAAGTTTTGTCTGTTGCAGCTGTTTTGCAGTCCTTGACTCCCAGGCAGTCTGCAGTCGTCTTGATACAATGACTGTCCCCCATCATTATCAACCTGTTTTCTCTTGTTTTTAAGGTTCTGCTTCCAGCCTCCAGTCTCTTGCAGCTACAGGATGTGAAAAGAGCTTGTTGTGAATTCTTGGAATCACAGCTACACCCCACCAACTGCTTAGGGATCCGAGCCTTTGCAGATATGCATGCATGTACAGAGATGCTGAATAGAGCCAGCACGTTTGCAGGCAAGTACTACTATAATACCTTCTATGGTACTCATTTGCACAATTTATTGGTGATGTCACCATTGCTACTTGTTTATATTTGATTCAAAGTCCTATTTTACGGTAATCCATATAGATGGAATAAAACATTCACATGTAGTTCGAAAATACATTATATAGAACATTAATCAAGTTTTTATAATTTAAATAAAAATACACATTGTTTATTTACACGTAATTGATGATGCTTGCTATATACAGTAAGCTTGCATTGCAGCAGCACCAACTGCAGCGGATTTAGGCAAAACAAAGCTTTATTTAACTGTCACCGTTCCAAGCAGGTTATCAGTCACATTTTACTACTACTAAAAATAATAATAATACTACTACTAATATGAATTTACGCTTGTCAAGTGACCCCGGAGATTGGTTGTGCCTCCATGATACATCAACAGTCGCTTGCACAGTTTGCATTCAACTTTGTTTTAGGTCATCTGGGCATTTAACAAAGAAATCCTAAACAGCAGAAGGGTTTCGAGACATTTCTTTCAATACAGCTTACACTATACAAAGCTTTGCTGTCAAGATAGCGAATGACGAAATTAAAGGTTTGCCTCTGGATAACAGGAGCTGGAGGGAGGAGGGATGAACTGTGCTGTTTTTTAAATCAAAATTATTAGTGTTCTTGTATATGTTTCAAACATATTCTACCATAGCACTTCTTTTACACTGTATTGTACGCTAGGTGTTCAGTACATATTTTACTGAAGCACTACAGCCTCTGTAGGTACCGCCCCAGTGCTTTGGATACTATACCCTACTCCATACACGGCAGCGGCGCCATATAGAGTTGCTACATATAACGATTTGGTAGTGGATTTTAATACAGCCACTGCATTATACAAATGTTGCATGCGAGTGACATTCAGTGTGTGATTTTATAGTATTCACACATTGTCAAACTGTTTCTGTTAAGAGGGGGGAAAAAGTGTGTGAATGCCACCTGAACTACCTTAGAATTCCTGGCTAGCAAACTAACCTTCATACACAGCTCTACCTTAGTCGGATATGATTTGTGAATCTCAGACTTCAAGAACAATCCACACAGAGAGTGCATCCATGCTATTACAAATGTATTTATTTAACATTGTTCATATCACAGATATTCTTTGTGACAGATTTCACCTATTGGTAACCACTCTACCACCTGTAAACAGTTGTGACAAATGGAAACTCTAAGCTGAGCCCAGGTTTATATAAATGTGTCTTTATCCCAGAATGTTCAAGGCTAAAATACTACCATTATGTCAAATCGACTAATAGCAAGATTCAGTTGCCAAGCCTTTGCAGTCTAGAGGTTTCCCTAGCAGCCAGCTAACCCTGCAGACAGTAGCTTTTTTTTCTTTTCTTTTTACCTGTCAGTTGAGGGTGACAGTTTCTTCATTGTTGTGAAAACGACTTTTGCATGCATATGTTTAAGACTTCAGTCCAGACCAGGACTGCTTGATTTGGGCCTAAATGTATATTTTGCAGTCTAGTTGTTTTTCTAATATCCTTGAACAAGCTGGTAAAATGGAGAATTGTGATTTGGTATTAGTTTCTTTCTGTCTTTCTTTCTTTTTCTTTCTTGAAATGTGTTTATCATTCAGTTACTGCAGTGCCTTTTTTGGAGTGATTGAGTGTGAAAGAGTTATTCTAGTCTTGGTCTTTTAAAATAAAACAACATTTTGAACTTTGCACCATTTTTTGTTGTTGATTTAATGCATTATTTCTGCAGTGGACTGTTGGTTCTAAATGTAATCTTTATTCTAAATTCCAACTACTGTTTTGTTTCTTTTATATCAACATCAGTTAAAAATAGGGCTACCAGCTATTCTTTTGATATGGGTGTCTGGTTTTCAAGTGCATAACCAAAGTTTATGTTGATGACAAGGAATTGAAAGCAAGTATTCTTTGGAGTTCTTGCTTTTTTTTGTTTTGTTTGTTTTAAACCGTAATTGCTGCTTTCACAGCCCCCAGATAGCACTAATCTTGCTCTACCTATATGTCTAACTGTTTTAAATTGATTATTAAAACTAAAAACCTGTCAGAAGGCATTATTTACACCCTACATTTTTAACCAGAGAGGTTGATGGTTTCTGTTTATTTTCCTCTACAGAGCAGCACTTTGCAGAGGTGGTGCAAAGTGAGGAATTCCTGAACCTGGGAATTGAGCAGGTGTACAGCCTGATAGCCAGCGATAAGCTCACAATACCATCTGAGGAGAAGGTGAGATTGTGGTCTAATAATTTCAATTATCAGTTGGATACACAGTGATAAAGGCATATTACTGGGCTATGGAGTACTACAGTTAAAAACCAAATCAATGTTCCTGTGATAAGTTTGATATGATATTGATGAAGAAAGAGATTGAATAAATAGAGAATTCATAAATAATAATCCACAATGGAATTATTACTGATATTTTGAAACATCTTTTGAATAATTTCCCGCTGTGTGAATGCAGTGTTTTAGTTGCATAGTGTCATAGATGGTGGTCTTACATTCCATTTAGTTCCAAAGAGCTTTAATAACGTAAATCAGTTTGCTAAATAAATTACACACCACAAAAGCCTTATGCAACTTGTCTTGTATGCAACTTGTCTTGTATTCATGACAGGACCAGACATATCTATTTTATCCCTTTGCTTTGCTTAGTGGAAAATATCAGCTAACAACTTAATGTTAAGTCGCATCAACTAGATCATAAGAACAAGGAGACTTGTTAATAAGGAGGGAGAATCTTCCAGCCACCTTAAAATAACCTGTCTTGATGTATTCTTAAGTAGATGCAAATGGTTTTGTTTTGTGTAAATATGATCAAGTTTTACAGCCTAAATGCAGCCCTATAACCCAGCTGTTCCTTAAATGATTATTTGTTTGAAGGCAACAAAGCTTCAGAAGAAAGTAATGAAGACTTTTAAAGAATAATTCAATTGGCTCAAATAATAAAACCTGTTATTTTCACCACAATGGAAGTTCTGTATTAAAGCAGTTTGCTGTATCATTGCAGGTGTTTGAAGCGGTTATTGCCTGGGTAAACCATGATAAGGAAGTCCGTCAGGAACACATGTCCCATCTTATGGAGCATGTGCGGCTGCCTCTGCTTTCTCGTGAATACCTGGTCCAGGTATATTCAATGAGTCTCACATAACTTTTTCTCAAAGTGGAATTCAGTAGTCTCTTCATTTTATTTCAGTATCTGTTTGATATTGTGGTCTCAGAAGTGCAAGTGGTAAATTGGCCAATTATGTTGAAGTTAAAAGTAAGTCTGACAGATAAGAAACACAAATGTTACCATTGACTACCTTTTTAAATCATATGTATTATATATATATATATATATATATATATATATATATATATATATAAATATGCTACTATAACCTGTCGGTAGTTATATTTTTAAATGGGCCGATTGCTTTAGCAAATGTGCACTTAAATTGATACCGACTTCAAGTGATATGGATGTTCCTGCCACATGATATTGTACACCATTTGCCATTCTAGAGAGTAGAAGAGGAGTCCCTAGTTAAAAATAGCAGTGCATGTAAAGATTACCTCATTGAAGCCATGAAGTATCATCTGCTTCCTGTTGACCAGAGGTCCATGATGAAAACTATTAGGACCAGAATGAGAACGCCCATCAATCTTCCAAAGGTAAGAAATGAATTAAGCATCCCAGGAAGCTTGTACGAGTTTGCAAACCTGCCGCTGCTAAAAATGAGCCTTTTCACTGTCATATTTGTTTTAACCTAACAAATTAATGATACACATCTTTTTCACATTTCTGTATGACTTCATGTTTACAGACCCATTCAATCTTATATGAAATATCTCTTAGGTTATGCTCCTGGGACTGCTGTTTTTTGTTCACAAAAACTCCCATTTCTAGTTGGTTAAGCCTCTTAAATAGTGTAAAAATGCTAATCTACTTTTTATTTTTAATTTTTTTATATAAATTATACAGACGACCCATGGCTACGTGTTTTTAAATTCTAACCTTATTACTGAAATCCCAGTCTCAGCACTGCTGTCCAACAGGGTATATAAACTTAGTAAAGCAACAGCCAGTACTTTATTCTTCAGTTCTAAGGATTCTATGGTTAAATATCTCTTCCAATGCTGATAGAATTTTTATTCCCTCACCCACCCCATTATCTCAGTATTTTATATTAAAAATAGTTTTTCAAATGTTGTGATTTCAGGTAATGGTTGTTGTTGGTGGGCAGGCCCCTAAAGCCATCCGCAGTGTCGAGTGCTATGATTTCAAAGAGGAGCGGTGGTACCAAGTAGCTGAGCTGCCTTCACGAAGATGTAGATCAGGTATCTAAGAAGATATTTAAAAAATGTATATTGTGTGACCATGTTACACCAAGTAATTTAGAACATAAGAAAGTTTACAAATGAGAGGAAGCCATTCGGCCCATTTAATGGAAGGCATGCAAATGTACTGTATTTGTCATAGGGAAATTTCCCATATGTTTTGAGAGCCAGAACATACAGAACTTTAGTGTATTGCTATAGCAACTCAGGGAAGTGGGACTGTGGGTCATTAATTAAAGTCCTAATGTCTAGGGTGGGCCTCTGTACATTTGAATTCGCTCTCTTTGATTTCTAGTGATTTGTTTTAATGCTGGGCTTGCCTGTAAGCTGCCCAGAGCTGCGTTGTCCTCCGACGCTGTAGCTCTGAGGTGGCTGCACGGTGAGTTCGCAGTGTGTAAAGAAGCGGGTGGCTGACAGCACACGCTTCGCCCCTCCCGAGTCACCGCAGGGGTGGTAGCGGTGAGCTGAGCCTAAAAAAAATAATTGGGCATTTCAAAGTGGGGAAAAAATAAAAACTAATTGGCAACGACTAAAAAAAAAAAAAAAAAAATGTACAGAATGGGACTATTTCCATCCTTTTAATGCCCTTCCTAACCCTCTATGGTACACACCATAAAAATATAACAGTTTTTTACAACATTAATGTTTATTGATTTAGGTCTCAGAAACATGAATCTGGCCACCTTTTTTATTTATTTATTTATTTATTTATTTATTTATTTATTTATTTTTTATTATCAAAATCTGAACATGTATTTTTAAACATACATTTTACGTTTACAACATGCATTTCTGTATATGCTTCCACAAAGTGCTCAGCAAGTACACAGACCTGTTAACTTGCCATTTCACACGTTTCAAATCAACATCATCTACAGTTTTTTTTTTTTTTTGTCTTACTGTAAGACTTGTGGATGTTAAAGGTTGTTCATTGTCATATCAAGGAGACTGAGTACATGCTATGTCTGCTGGGTCATGTGCCTGTGAGGAAGGGCTGATGTCTTCATTCTCACTGCCATCACATATATTAGAATCTGTTATCAAATAAATAAACTGGACGTTACTTTTAAGGCTGGAGAAAATACACATATGATAATAAGTACTACAATTATTATTAGTAGTAGTAGTAATGCATCACTAATACATCATAATAATAATAATAATAATAATAATAATAAAAATAATAATAATAATAATAACTACTACATATAATAAACTTGGCACCAATAATAATAATAATACATTGTTAGAAGAAACTGACTGTTCACTATATCTATGCACCTATGTTTCATCATCCGAGCTATTTTCCTCACTATCTGGAGGAATACAGGCAGTTTGTTGTTTACGTCCATAAAACAGAGGGTTTTATGGCAGCCATCCTATTTGCTACCTACAAAGAGGAGATTGATTACTCATTTATATTAGATATTGTTAGCCTTACAAGACATGTGTACAGTGTATATTTACAAATACATTGGTATATTTACTCATATCTACTCAAGTTTAGTAGCTATACAAAATATAATATATACAATCAATAGCTTACCTTTCAGTTTTCCATGGGCACCACTCCACAACAGGAAGTCATGCTGTTTCGTTGTTTCAAGTAGAGCCTGAGGTGCACAGCGCCATCTGCTGGTTTGGTCTAACTGTTAATGTGTTTTTTACAACCTACATTGTCCTCGTGTATCTTGCTTACTATTTAAGCCTTTTAAAAACAATCGTTTTTAATGCGTATGTTTAACCATACACCATACCATAGAGGGCTACAATGGGTTGTATTAACCATGTGAAGCTGAACAGTGAGTTGCACACTTGCTGCTCTGGCTCGGTGTTAACAAGTTAACATGTTTTCCAAAGTCAATCAAGGTCTTATTTCCTATTTTTGTAGGTGTCGTCTGCATGGGAGGATTTGTTTATGCAGTTGGTGGATTCAACGGCTCTTTAAGAGTGCGCACAGTCGATTCATATGATCCAGTTAAAGACCAATGGACTTGTGTTGCCAGCATGCAGAACAGGAGAAGCACTTTGGGAGCTGCTGTATTAAATGGCCTTCTTTATGCTGTAGGAGGATTTGATGGGAGTACAGGTGTGTTGTCATTCTTGGAGTTTTTATTTTATTTTTTTTGTTACTTGCTCTAGGGTGAGAATGCCTTATTCTCCATCCCCAATAACCTTATTTTCCCTTTCCCTGAAGTAAGGACACCCCACAAACTTAGATGTGTGAAATGAACAAGTTTCTTCTGCCTAGAAAGCAACATCTCTGGTATCAGTTAATACCATGTGGATCATCCTCTAACATTGTAAAATACAGGCTTCATCTGAAGGCACTCTTCTCTGAGTTTTATTCTAAAATTTAAAAGATGGCATCCTCAGTGTGTGAACTTGCATGTCAGGCAGTGAATGAAGTGCTGTTTGCTAAAGGCCCTGTTTGTTTCTATAAAGACTGCCTTTTTGCTGCAGGTTTGTCAACTGTAGAAGCCTACAACGCAAAGAAAAATGACTGGTTTCTCATAGTACCTATGAACACCCGTCGGAGTAGTGTGGGAGTTGGTGTTGTTGGAGGTGAGTGATGAAATTGTTATTGGTGTACATACACAGGGCTATTCTAGGGCCACATGTATAGTTTAAATGCTGTCCCATTGATGATTTGTAAAACATGCCAAATGCATCCTTCCTTGTCTACATTTTGGGCATCTGCCTGAAATGATATCCAACAGTTCTTGGGTATCCATGTAATAGAAAGTGATCTTTGTATTTTTTTACCTATTGAGATGAAGGAGAATTTCTCGTAACAACCAACTGTATATGACTGTTAATTCAACTGAAGGGTTAAGCTTTTATCAATGCCATGAGAACACCAATGTCACCAGAACAGTACTTTTTGGTGTATTTTATATACTATACATTATTAGTTTTTGTCAGATGCTTTAAGATTACAGTGCAAAAACAATATTTAAATTGTGTAGTTTACAGTAAGTGCAAATACTATAATGCAATATGAGAAGACATAACAATTTAGGATTAAGACAATTTATATCTACAATGACATAATACTAGTGCAAGGATAGTGCATCAGTTGAGTGTCCAGTAACATGGTGCTTAGATCAGGCAAGTCCGGCAGGAAGGCATGGAAGGAGGGTTAGATCAAGAGATCTACAAGTGTAGTCTAAACAGGTGGGTCTTGAGGAGGCGGCAGCGTTCAGTGAGAAGTTGAGCAGCAGTCCTGAAGTTCTCCGGTAGCTGGTTCTACCACAGAGCAGCTGGGGAAGAGAAGGAGCGGGCACGGGAGGATGGAGAGTGCAGGGAAGGCATGACCAGCCAGCCAGTAGAGGAGAAGCAGAGGGCGAGAGGAGGTGTAGGGAGAGATGGGGGGGGGGGGGGGGGGAATTGGAGTAGGAGGGGGTAGTGTGGTGGTAAGAACAAGGGTCTTGAATTGAATGCGAGTAGAGATAGGTAGCTAGTTGAGAGTGCGAAGCTGAGGGTTAGCATGAGAGTAAGTAACAGACAGACATATTCTGGCACTTACTGATAAAATAATTATTGCCTCAGAGAACAAGTAATGTGCATTTTATTATGAAAATAGTCGGAAGTGAACTTTTAAAAAGTATACATTGCAAATGAACTGCACTGCAATCTGCATGTCCCATTCTGATCAAAGGCATTTTCCAACCACTAAAGGTGTCCTCAACATCAGGTCTCCTCCACAGTTTGCTGTTCATAGGCCTGTATTGTATCTTGTTTTTTTTTTTTTTCAGAGTGGTTTATCGTGGTAATGTTAATCTCCATCAACATCTTTCTTTTTCTGTATGGTGTTGCAATATCCACCACTTTCAACGTCTCCACTTTTGTCTGCAAGGATATGATGTGAGCACTATGGTAACTTGAAGTGCATTGTAGGATCTGTAGTTCCAAAACAGCACTTAAATACACTACAGAGGCACTAATCTGAATGCAAGTTAATACATTTCCCAATATCCTTTACACACCGCTGTTCGAACTAGAGCGATTTTGTTTTATTCAAATGTCTCTTCCTTAGGAGGGCTCCAAAATAATTTGCACTTACAGGAAATTAGTGTTAAGTGAATTTGTATTGTAAGAAGTAATTTACAATAAGCGACTACTAAATTTACTCAGGACCTTTTAGAAAATGTGTAGTATCATCTAATCAGTTAGTTTTAATGAGAATTGACTATTATATTTTGCAGCCTTTTTTGTATGTCGGAGAACTGAACATGAAGATGCTTAACCATTAGACTTTATTTTTTTCTATATATAAAAAAAAAAAAGATCACATTTCATTATAATTATAGTAATGCAATAATTGTTCCTCATTAAGGATTGCTGTATGCAGTTGGAGGGTATGATGGTGCATCCAGGCAATGTCTCAGCACAGTGGAGGTCTACCACCCCAACGCCAACGAATGGAATTATGTTGCAGAGATGAGCACAAGACGAAGTGGGGCAGGTCAGACAATTACTTCCAGAAGTTTCTGTTTGACATTTCTCCCCAGTGTGAAATTACCACATTATACTGTCTCTATTGGCAGAGTCTGGCTGATTTGTGGGGTTAAGACTTGATTTCAAAGTTGCATAACTTTCTGGGTAGGCCCTGCAGGAATACAATAGTTAGGAATGTGGTTAGAGAGTATTTGTTCATCAATGAGAAAAGTGATTCCTAATTAATGCAGGACAGTTTTTCTTCTATGTATATCGCTAGCATCCTGTGCTGAGTAAATTAAATTGTAACAATCTTTTGAATTCACTGATCCTCTTTAGACTGGCATTTTGTAAAACTCTTCTCGAGTGCTCTTCACCTTGAATAATCTTGTTTCTCTGCTTTAATCTGTAGGTGTCGGGGTTTTGAAAGGATTATTGTATGCTGTTGGAGGTCATGATGGGCCACTGGTGAGAAAGAGCTGTGAGGTGTATGACCCTGCCACAAATACTTGGAAGCAGGTTGCAGATATGAATATGTGCAGAAGAAATGCAGGTAACATATAGCCTCTAGATTTAATAACATTGTTGGTCCAAGAGGGTGCAGTAGCTTGTTTTGAGCTGAGTGGGGGAAAAAATAGATATGCCCCCTGTTGTGAATTTAGAAAGTATCTACCATAAAGTTTATCTCTTTTCTTTGGCAGGTGTCTGTGCAGTAAGCAATCTGCTGTATGTAGTTGGTGGGGATGATGGCTCCTGTAACCTGTCATCAGTGGAGTATTACAACCCTTCAGCTGACAAGTGGACCCTGTTGCCTGCTTGTATGAGCACAGGAAGGAGTTATGCAGGTAAACCTGGGAGTGTCCACATGATTTCCAACAGGTCATGTATGCATCAGCACTGAATCAGTCTGGGTTTGGCTTAATAGGGATATTTGCTTGTGTTACTACTTGTGTGAAAGTAGTAGCTGCAGTTTTTTGACTTTCTTATAAAAAGTAAACTTCTGTTTTTTTTGGCAGTAATTCTTGAGGAATGGGCATATGTCCCTTTTAAAAAGGACAACAACTTACAGACCCGTTACGTCAAACCAGTGCTTTTCATAGTCCAATACCTATTTATTACAGACACCATTTGACAGGGCCCACCATAAAAGCTATGGTTCCAGATCTCTCGCTCACCAGTGAAGTCTTCTTTGAAATCTTGCTTTTAACTGGTAGCATTCTGCCCATTCTGTAAAGCCACAGTGTTTGTAGGCTGTAGCCTACCCCATAGTACATGGCTCAAATCTTGTCCCACAGTAAGTCTGAAATTGAACCATCAACAACGATTTAAAAAAAGTGGCTATTTTACCACTGTACCACCTGTTGTCTTTAAAGAATACACAAAACCATACAAGCTCGGACATAATACAGGTCTGCATTGGAGGAAGATTGCACGTGAGATTACTTTCTTTGTATGGGCTTTTATTAAATCGATTGCAGATATACAGTAGGTAATCCCAAGAAACAGAAATTCTCTAGACTTTATTAAATCTGTGGGTATTTAAAATAAGTTGTACCACTTTTTATCACGCACTTCACAAAAAGATAAATTAAGTGGGTAACAAAATAGGGCATTGTGAGAAGATAACATACCGTTATGGCTTGCTAAAAGTCACTGTGAATATAGCCATTCTAATTTGTCATATTTTGATGAAGAAATAACTCCTGCAACCCTCATCTAATGTGTTAATATTGCCACCTAGTGAGCAAAACGAACAACGTTTATATCCCACCTCTCAAACTGAATATACTGTATAACTAGGGCTTGAATTTTGGGGGTTTTATTTTTTGTTCAGGGGTGTTTTTGCATTTTGTATTATTATTTGGCAAAATCGGTTATTTTCGGTTAATAAAAATAAACACTCAAACGCATCGCTTTTCAGTTTGTATGAACTGCATGTACGTTTTACCAATACATATACAAACGTTAACTTACTGTGTTGAAGTGAGGATGTCCACATTTGCATTAGCAGTTGTTTCAGGAAGACAATGCCTAAAAGGATGCACATCTACATGCAGCCCAATTAAAACAATGTAATTCAATTGCAACATTTTTCCTTGCATATATATGTATGTCCATCCCTCCATATATATTTGTCACATTTTGCTTATACAGAGACTTGACCATAAGTAAATACAAGTTTGAAAGAACACCTGTTTATTCAGGAGCCGTACATAGCACTGGCAAGGGAATCTGTCGAGGGTAGCTCACATGTGCTCAATGGGGTTCATGTCCAGTGATTGGCCAGGACATAGCAGTCATGATGTCCTGACTGTCTTTCTGTCTATGTTGTGTGGGTGGTGTGAGCTGGTGTGTCATCTCCATAAAAATACTGCCCTCTTTGGACATAGGAACATTGGTATAGGCAGCCAGAAGCACCTCTTGGAGAATCAGGGGTGTAAATCATTTAGAAAATTGGTGCTAAACCCTACCCTAATCAAGCCCCCCTCCCCCACTCTTCAATTTGTTTAGTTTTTCGTGTTACAGTAAATATTTAACAATGTACTCCCTATCGAATCACTCCCATATTTGTAATCATGCTTATCTGCTTTATATTTTGTAAAAAGGAAGTTCTGCTACATCCCTCTCATCCATGGCAAGACTCATGATTTCTGTTAGCCATGCAAGATCTAAAGTCATTCATCACATATTTCATCACAGAAAAGCTGCTTTGCAGGGCTACTGGCACCAGAATGTAATGTTTCTGGTGCTAATGTGAGGTATTAACCCCACTCATATTTTGCCAGTGCTCTGTATGGTTCCAAAATAAACCGGTGTTCTTTCAAACTTTGTTGTTTATTTACTTCTCAACTCTCTGTATATAGAGAACCATTTGTCAAATTGTGTTGAACCTTGCTAAGTATCTTTTGAGTGTATACTAATCTTGTGGTATACAAGTGTCTTTCTGTAGAGATCTAGAGATCTTATTGTCCAATTGTGATGAAGCTTACTATTGGACATTCTTTAGCTCAAGTTACAGGTATATTAATCACAAGGTATAGAGTCTGTCCTGTGTGTATTATTTATATATATATATATATATATATATATATATATATATATATATATATATATATTGTAGTTCTAAGAACTGCTTATACAGTTGTGTTGAAACTTGAACACTGATAGTATGGTTTTTCATGTTTATTTCTTAGCAGAATTCTGAATTATCTGAATTCCCCCCTCCCTAGGTGTTGCAATACTTGACAAGCCATTATGACTAGGCGTGGATTTGCTGCTGTTCTGAATCTGAAGTAAGATGTTGCTGAATTAATTTGGCATCTAAAGCATCTTTGCTTCACTGCTTCGCTCTGAGGCAGTGTGGAGGAGGACCGTACTATCTTAAATGTCAGACGAGGAGTGGAGACATTGAAGATTTTGCACTTAATGGAAGCAGTACATGGGATCAGCCTTTAACACAGACTTTTACCTTGTGGGTTAAAGAATACCCAAAGTCTGAAGGTGCACATTGATGAAAAAAACTGCTGTAACTAAAGCTATTAAAAGTTGTACATGGACCAAGTGAGATCTGAAGGAGGATGGTTTATCATGCAAAAGAATCTGAAGAGATATGGACAATAACCATTAACAGTTGTAATGTTTTTATAAACTTTCAATGAGCTAATAAATGTCACTATTCAAAACAGAGGAAGCCATTTCTATATATAACATCAGTTGGAGATGTAAGTGGCAGTCCCTTGTATCATTTCTGAACTTAATTGTATAGTTTTCATGGGCACAGTACTGCAAATAATATCAACTACATAATGTGTCTGGTGTGTGTAAGATGACAGATAGATATGATTTTGCCTAACACTATATACCAGTTCTGAAGAAGAATGAGCAAAGCCTAGCACATTTAAAATGAATTTAATGCCCAAATTGTCAAAACAAAAAGGCAATCTAATATTTGATTTGTATGTACTTTACCTTCTTTTAATATCTTGGTCATGTTTTGATGCATTCCTTTATTTTATCTAATTGAGAATGTGTTATGGCATGAATTCAAATGCAGATTTACATTGGTCGCCTGGATTTGACATTAATCTGCATGATGTCATAAACAGATCATTTACTTTTAGCTGCTGTTTTTGCTACTACTGTATGTGAATGAATACTGAATGTGATGTGCAGAATCACAGATTTGGATCGCTTCTAAAAATGACCAAAATGTATTTTCAGGCTTTTCTTTTAACTGTTGTCTTATTTATCCTGTTATTGTGTGAGTCAGGAATGTTGTGCAATGCTCTTTGAACCAATGTTTCTTAACTGAAGTTTTTGTTTTTTAAAATAAATGTTTCTTGTATTTTGATTCAACACTTATTAATGTACAATACCGTTTATATACACGTACAAACACATGGTTTTGGGAGACCCAATCCCATTTCTTGTATGACTGCTAAGCGTTTTGACTAGTGAAGTTGATTGCTCCTGGAGTGGGTGATTTACAATACCTCGATGACGCTTAAAATAGTTCACACACTGTAGTCTCTGTAAGTTGCCTTGGATAAAGGTGTCTGCTAAATAAACAAATAATAATTAATCAAACCTCAAAAGGATATTCTTTAGCACACTTTATTAGAATGAATATTAGTAGCTGGGGCGGCATCCTGTCGGTCTCTTTAACTTAAACAGAATACTATTACATTGCGATGATACTATATTGGACATTCTTTATAATTAGTTATTGATAATATCGGCATATGGAGCCATCTGTATGTCAAGCTTTTTTACTTGTGGATATAGGTCATGAAGATTTTACTTCTCTCTGATAGTTCTAATTATCCCTTGCCATCTCAGTATTTTTTCTCAAACTGGTAATGGGGTGTTTGTTGCCTGACTAAGGCAAATTGCTCATTAGATAGCTTGGCATACATCCAGCCTCCCCTTTAATAATATAAAACATTTTAATGAGCAGTCTGTTGCACAAGTTCAATGATACTCCAAATGACCATTTTACTACTAGTGCACATTGATTGGATATGATATTTTACCTTCATTTTACCCTCAAATAGGTTTCTGGCTGAAGACTCCTTAGGGCAACACTGCATTGAATACTGTAGCAGTCTCGGCAGTCGCCCTTCAGGAATAGGGGGAAATAGAGAACAGATGCACCACCTGTGGTTTTAGGAAAGGGAGATCGTGTCCAACTAACCTGCTTGATTTTTTTTGAGGATGCAACATTGACAATGGATAATTAGAAAGCATATGACATGGTTTATTTAGATTTCCAGAAAGCTTTTGACAAAGTCCTGCATAAAATATTAATTCTCAAACTAAATGCAGTAGGGAGTCAAGGAAATGCATGCACATGGATTAGGGAGTGGTTAACATGTAGAAAACAGAAAGTACTGATTAGAGAAGAAACCTCAAAATGGAGCGAGGTAACCAGTGGAGTACCACAGGGATCAGTATTAGGTCCTCTGCTCTTCCCAATCTACATTAATAACTTAGATTCTGGTATAGTAAGAAAACTTGTTAAATTTGCAGACGACACAAAAATAGGAGAAGTGGCAAACACTGATGCATCAGCAAAGGTCATTCAAAATGATCTAGACAGCATTCAGAACTGGGCAGACACAAGGCAAATTACATTTAATAGAGAAAAGTGGGAAGGTACTGCACGCAGGCAATAAAAATGTCCATTATAAATATCATATGGGAGATCCTGAAATTGAAGAAAGAATCTATGAAAAAGACCTAGTAGTTTATGTTGACTCAGAAATGTCTTCATCTAGACAATGTGGGGAAGCTATAAAAAAGGCCAACAAAATGCTCGGATATATAGTGAAAAGTGTTGAATTTAAATCAAGGGAAGTAATGTTAAAACTTTACAATGCATTAGTAAGACCTCATCTAGAATATTGTGTTCAGTTCTGGTCACCTCGCTACAAAAAGGATATTGCTTCTCTAGAAAGAGTGCAAAGAAGAGCAACCAGAATTATCCCAGGTTTAAAAGGCATGTCATATGCAGACAGGCTAAAAGAATTGAATCTATAAAGTCTTGAACAAAGAAGACTACGTGGCGATCTGATTCAAGCATTAAAAATTCTAAAAGGTATTGACAATATCGACCCAAGGGACTTTTTGATCTGAAAAAAGAAACAAGGACCAGGGGTCACAAATGGAGATTAGATAAAGGGGCATTCAGAACAGAAAATAGGAGGCACTTTTTTACAGAGAATCGTGGGAGTCTGGAACCAACTCCCCAGTAACGCTGTTGAAGATGAAACCCTGGGATCCTTCAAGAAGCTGCTTGATGAGGTTCTGGGATCAATAAGCTAGTAACAACCAAACGAGCAAGACGGGCCGAATGGCCTCCTCTCGTTTGTAAACTTTCTTATGTTCTTGGTCATACAGCACTCATAGCAGATGGATCATTTTGAGGGTAACATTCGACTTGTGAGATGGCATGCTTATGTTTTATAAGAGGACATGATGATTATTTAGGAATAACAGGATATTTAGTAGTAGGTCTGAGTGAGGAAACATTTGCAATAAATTCACCATCCCCAGTCTTTCAGTGTATCAAGCAGACCTGGGGTCAGTTATAATTACAATGCTAGCAGAAAGGTTTGCTGAAACTAAAATTACAATGCTTGTTCAATTACAATTAGTTACTATTATAATTACAATTGCACTAACACATAAACAACTACACATTAACATGTTTCCTCTTTTTATTCTAAATAACCAAGCAATATTTACAGGTGCAAAAACAGACGCATACCATATGTTTTTTTTTTATTATTATTATTATTGTTGTTAATTTCCAGTTAATTCCTAAAATATGTATATGGCTTTGTATATGCATTTTGTTTTAGGCAGTGTCTTTTACAACGTCAACTATTTATCTATGAAAATAAAACACGCACCCAGTAAATTCACTTGATTCAGCTTCCTGTTACCTAACTGATGCTGTCAAACCAGAAGTATTTTCCAGCGGCTCCTTGTTAGTCGACAAACATCACCGTCGTCTCTGTAAGGTGATTGGTTAGAGTTCCAGAGTCTCACCGTCTCACTATCATCACTCCATACACTCCACCAATCACTGCCTGTACGCTGTAAACTGACGTCAGAGGCTCCACTTTTCTCCAGCCAATCACTGCTGGGACTGCTCCAAACATTTTGACTGCGGCAGAGCTGTACCCAGGTAGAAGCTGCCTGCTAGTGGAAGTTGTGCATGTGAGTATTATTTTTTTTAGGAATTAATGCTGCGCTGTTATCGAATTCGTTGAATCAAAGCACATTTAATTTACAGTAGGGATGTTCAAAATAGCACATTGTGAGCGAGTTGAGAAGTCTTTATTTATTTGAATTTCACAAAATAGTATGGAATTTTTTTAAATGCTGTGAGTTTGATCATCAAAAACGATATGGCTTGCCAGTAGTCTGATTTTGATTTTGAACTGGGGCAAGGAAAATAAATATTATGTTTCAATCTAAGGCTCAGCTGTACTCCAGTATGCTTATCAACTATTTTGATGTTTAAAATAAATAAATAAATAATAGCATTGCAACATTTTGAGATAGGAAATTTACCAGATGATGTGCTTTTCCACAGGAACAGAGAGGCTGGAAGGGTAAAATAAAGAGTACAGGTGCAGCAATGGCAGTGAACGACAGTGTCCTGAGCTCCGCATACCTTGCTGTGGATTATGTGGATTCCATGTTACCAGACAATCCACTCCAGCAGCCTTTAAAAAACGCCTGGGACTACATTCTCAATAATTATACCAAGTTTCAGATTGCCACTTGGGGTTCCCTTATAGTTCATGAGTTTATATACTTCCTCTTCTGCCTTCCTGGATTCCTCTTCCAGTTTATTCCTTTCATGCAAAAGTATAAAATACAACAGGTATGCCTGTTATTTTTTAATATTGTTTTACCTTATATGACAAATATTATGTTTATTGAAGCTCATAGTATGTTTGGTAACATGCATAAAGAGCTCTTTTTATATAATTTACAGGATAAACCTGAAACCTGGGAAAAACAGTGGAAATGCTTCAAGATGCTGCTATTTAATCACTTTTTCATTCAGCTTCCCATGATTTGTGGAACCTACCACTTCACAGAGTTCTTCGGCATTCCTTATGACTGGGATACAATGCCACGATGGTAACTCAGATTTACTATATCCATATAACTGACTTAAAACAGCCCAATGTTTCTGTGATTTATTTTTAGTAATAATAATATTATCATTTAATTTTCTCAGGAACTGACAGCTTTTTCAAATAAATAATACAAATAAAAAAGGAAGCAGGATCTGAGCAAAAAGTGCAAGAACAAAGCCACAATTTGAACAGTAACCAGAACTTGCAAAGAAATTTCCAGAAAAATACCTATTTTCTAATTTACATATTTAATGGTATACAACCAGTTTGGATAGATTGGTCTTTTTGACTTCTATGTTTTTATTGTTGATGCTCCTTTATTTAATGTGTCTCTGACATGTGTTTGTAACTCATTCCAAGGCCCTACCTTCTAGCCCAGTGCTTTGGTTGTGCAGTAATTGAAGATGCGTGGCACTACTTCTTGCACAGACTGCTTCATCACAAAAGAATCTACAAATACATCCACAAGGTTCATCATGAGTTCACAGTAAGTTAACAGGTTGAGAAAAAAGAGACTTCGGTGACATAGTGGAATTAATGCACTACTAGCCTTTCTCTGGTCCTAGAGCCTTCGTTTTGTTTCCATTGTGTGACATGTATGGATGTTGCAAATGTAAAATAGATCACATTATTTCAAATTATATATATATATATATATATATATATATATATATATATATATATATATATATATATAATATATATATACAGTACCAGTCAAAAGTTTGAGTACACCTGCTTGAAACCAGGTTTTTCATGATTATCTATGCTTTTAACTGTATAAACTTGTCTATAAACACTTAATATTTCATTATATGATACGTGTACTTCTATAAGCTGATAATCATAAGTGAATTGCATTCAAAATTTTTATTTTTAAATGAAAATGTAAATCTTGTCAATTTCAATGAAATGGTCACCCAAAGCAAGGGGATTTCAGTCTGAAGCCCAAGTCAGTTAAAAGTCTGAAATGTGTATAACACGGTGTTAGAACACTGGCCTAAGTATAAAAGTGTCTTTGTTAGATGTTCTCCGAGTTGATTAGCATGTTACCTAATTAACCTTTTGTCACCAATTATTGTTAACAGGTGAGGGTCCATGATTACTATAAATATAGGTAGCATAGGCACAAGTTTGTCATTCCTGAATGTAAGGGAGCAGAAAATGGCAAAATATGCTCAGTTAAGCAAAGAAAAAAGACAGTCTGTAATTACTTTAAGAAATGAAGGTCAATCTTTAAGACAAATCGCAAGAACTTTGCAAAGTGTCTGTAACTGCTGTGGCCAAGACCATCAAACGATTTGAAGAAACTGGCACTCATGAGGACCGAACAAGGTCAGGCAGGCCAAGGGTGACCTCAGAATCAGAGATCAAGTTCATTTGAGTCACAAGTCTGCGAAACCGGCAATTAACTGCCCCTGAAATACAAGCTCAGCTAAATGCTACTAGAAGTACAGATGTTTCAACATCAACTGTTCAGAGGAGATTGCGTGAAGCTGGCCTAAATGGAAGAATTGCTGCAAAGAAACCATTGTTAAGAGTGCAGAACAAGAAGAGACTTGCCTGGGCCAGAAAAACACAGAAACTGGACGTTTGAGGAGTGGAAGTCGGTCTTATGGACCGATGAGTCAAAATTTGAAATATTTGGGTCCAACCGCCGAGTATTTGTAAGCCGCAGAGAGGGTGAGTGCATGAGGTCTGCATGTGTGGTTCCCACTGTCAAGCATGGAGGAGGCAGTGTCGTGGTCGGGTTGCTTTGCTGGTGACAGAGTTGGTGATCTTTACCAAGTCCATGGCAAGCTCAACCAGCATAGCTATCATCGCATACTTCAGAGGCATGCCATTCCATCAAGATTACGGCTAGTTGGGCAGTCATTCATTCTTCAGCAAGATAATGACCCGAAACACACCTCAAAGTTGTGCAAGAACTATCTGGCGAAGAAGGAAAGTGAAGGACAACTCAATCTAATGACCTGGCCTGCCCAGTCTCCAGACCTCAATCCCATAGACCTTGTATAGGACGAACTGGACAGAAGAGTCAAAGCAAAGCTACCCACAAGGGCGCTACATCTCTGGGAATTGCTGCAGAAGAGCTGGGTTGGGTGATTTCCTGCTGAAACTTGTTAACCGAATGCCTCATGTTTGTGAGGCTGTTATTAAGGCAAAGGGTGGCTATTTTGAGGAATCCAAGATTTAGAGACAATTTTCAATTTTCTTGAACATTGCTTTGATACTCCTTATGTTTTGTTTTGTATATTGTAACATGTGTTTTCATTTTCAAGTATTTACTGAAACGTATACAACATAAAACATTGTCAGTTATGAAAAAAAACTAGTTTCCAGCAAGTGTACTCAAACTTTTGACTGGTACTGTATATATAAAGGCAAATATGACTCATTGGGAGGTTAAAGGAGTGCTCACCAATGTTTGAAAGACATATTCTTGCCATATTTCCCAACAGGGATATAGTGTATTTTGATGTATGTATCTTGATAACATGAATCATTATTCCACAACCAGCTATTTTAATATACTTTACCATTATTTTAATATACTTTAAAAACACCTAATTTGCTTACCTAATGACATATAGGTCTTAAATACCACTTATCCAATTTCCATTGGACTGTTCGTGGACATTTCTCATTCTGTACTGCTTTGTAATTATGATTCGTTGATACGTCATAGTCATAAACTTTTTGGTCATACTGATACATACAATATGTTACTGACATTCTTGTTAGCATTAGGAGCATTAACTGTAGTCTCTCTCTTTATACTTTAATTCAAGGTATACGGATTTGTCAAGTATAATTAACTGTAAAATTAACATTTACTTTAATGAACTGTTTCTTCATGGTATTGAATCACTTCATGTGCGGCAGGTCACATGACCTGATTGCAGCCTGACCATTGGAGTTAACTGCACAGGAAGAGATTTTGTACCAAGAAGTAACAGCAACTTTTATTGTGTTGTCTTTGAAATATCTGCACAGTGCGGCCCACAGAAAATGTCAGTCCCGGGACAAGTTTTTAAGTCAGCCCCCTCCCCCCAAACTTACATTTTTCCTCTCCGCTGTAAAGAAATGCCAGCCCTGACCCTGGAATGCCCAGGCCCAGTTACCCCCCCCCCCCCCCATATCTGCATACTCCAAATATCATTTAAAATGCTATGTAAAGAATATAAAGTAAGAACATTGATTTAAAAACCTTGGTTAGACTACATAAAGACATTTTTAAAAACATGTGTTGCTGCTGTATACTTTACTCTTTCTGGTAGAGTGAACTGAAATTTTTATTTTTTTACTTGGCTTTAGTCGCCATTTGGGATGCAGGCAGAATATGCCCACCCTCTGGAAACAATCATTCTCGGCACTGGATTCTTCATTGGGATTATGGTCTTCTGTAACCATGTGACTCTTCTTTGGGCTTGGGTAACTTTCCGTCTGTTGGAAACCATCGATGTACACAGGTATGCCTTTTATCATTGTACTCAATTCAATTCTGAATCCTGCCGCAGATGAAAGATGTTTCTAGAAAGTAAAAAATACAGTTGTCTATAAAATACAGACGTGCTCAAATTTGTTGGTACCCCTCCACAAAAAACGAAGAATGCACAATTTTCTCTGAAATAACTTGAAACTGACAAAAGTAATTGGCATCCACCATTGTTTATTCCATATATAATAGAAATCAGACTTTGCTTTTGATTTTTTATTCAACATAATATTGTAAATAAGAAAACAGATGAAAATGGCATGGACAAAAATGATGGGACCGCTAACCTAATATTTTGTTGCACAACCTTTAGAGGCAATCACTGCAATCAGACGTTTTCTGTAGCTCTCAATGAGACTTCTGCACCTGTTAACAGGTAGTTTGGCCCACTCATCCTGAGCAAACTGCTCCAGCTGTCTCAGGTTTGATGGGTGCCTTCTCCAGACTGCAAGTTTCAGCTCTTTCCATAGATGTTCGATAAGATTCAGATCAGGACTCATAGAAGGCCACTTCAGAATAGTCCAATGTTTTGTTCTTATCTGTTCTGGGTGCTTTTAGAATATCTTTGTAGAATAAGCAATAATTCATCTCTTTTCACAGCTTCTTTGCTTTATTCTATGACATACCAAAGGCATGCAAGTATACATGATAAAATAGCTTTTAATTTCATCACTTTTCAGGAGGAATGAAGCATTATTTCAATGAGCTGTAAAGGTACCAACAAATTTGAGCACGTCTGTATATGTGTAATTGGTTCCCAGTGATTATTTTTATACCTTGAATACATTTTTTAAATGTTAATGCTTCTGTTAATTTCATTGTTAATATATTGTTAAAGCTTATACAATAACTTTATTTTGTTCTTCAGTGGCTACGACATCCCCATGAATCCACTACACCTTGTACCATTCTATGCTGGGGCTCGCTTTCATGATTTTCATCACATGAACTTCGTTGGGAACTATGCCTCTACCTTCACCTGGTGGGACAAAATCTTCAACACAGATTCCCAGTACAACAGCTACCACCAAAAACTGGAAGAGAAGAAGATCAAATAGGAGTACTCCATTGAACTGCTACAGTTTTTATTGCACTCAGTATCACTGATTCAGCACTGATTACTCAGTAATCAAAATACACACTTTGCAATTCTCTGTTATTATGTTCAGCAATGGTCTGTTGGTATGACTGAAGTAAATTTGATAGAATTGCATTATTCTACTGTAAATTTGAAACTGTCAGTTATATAAGTGAGTAGATTCATTTATATATTTTCTTACTGTCATTAATTATTTTTAAATCATTTTTCAATGAGTGTTTTAAGGTAGTACTGCACACATTCCATCTGAATTGTTGGGATAACCTGGGTGGAATAAATTATCCCTATGGGACTGGCACTTAAATCTAAACTGGAAACTAATTGGCTATCAGCCTAAATTATCTGGGCAATGTTGGTATAATACTACGACTACTCAATGTTAATTTTAAAACAACAAACAAAAAACAAGTCGGATATACTTGTACATTCTCGTGTCCTATTTCCATCTGTCTGTTTCAATTTGTAACTTTGTAAGTACAGTACTGTAATCCACTCCTAAAAAGACAAACCGTGCCTTTTCATGAACAAAAGTAAGCCACCAATCAAGCCTTGTTTTGAGGTTAGTGGTAATACAGCAATAAGCAGTTGAAGAAACTTTGTGTAGGTGTTATATAGGTTTGTCTGGATACATAGGTAAGATGTAGACTCATTTATTAGTATGGTATCTACAAATAGGTCTGCCAAGAAAACAAACCATTGTACACGGCAGTGATTGTGATATTCTAGAAGACCAAGGTGTCTTATTAACGGTTTCACACCCAATGCTGGGCACTTAAATAAACTTAAAAATGTACCGTGTGGGGAAAATACTGAATAGATTTTTATACATATTTAAATACAATTGCCACATTCCACAAGTAATCCAGATATAATAATTGAGAGACATAGATTAAAAGTAGAAATTGTTGATATTCTATACAAAAACTCTTCTAGAATATCTGGGACACATGCTTGTCTATGTCTATGTCTATGTCTATATATATATATATATATATATATATATAGAGAGAGAGAGAGAGAGAGATATATATAGAGATAGATACACCCAGTGTAGCCCAACTGGTGCAGCGTCTAACTTTTGGTGGGTGTAGTGTTTTCTTTTGTTGTTGACATAGTGATTGAAATCAGATTTGTAAATGAAAAAGTTATTCAATTTTTTTGGTTTTCATGGGGATTAAAAGCATACTGCTAAAAAATAACATCTCAATAACATTGTAATTACTTGTATGTATACTGTACTGTATGCTGGACTGCTTTACCGTGCTTGCTAGCAAATGTGATATGAATATAATCTGATTTATGTTTCATGTTGTATACAGTCCATTTACTGTGTCATCTATCCTAATGTATTAGGAACAATGTATAATGTTAAATGGTGAGGAGTAGAATCATAAAACAAATTTCAAATAACATTATTAGGGCCTGCGTATCCTTTTATTAGCATGTGCTTGTTGATTACTATAAAAGCTGTTACATACACCTTCCATTATTTTTATTATCTCCTTCTTGAAATAAGTATCCATGGCGCCTGTACATATGTAAGACTTGCATATAAATAGGGGCATTTACCCTCAAATGTAGACAGCAGACATGTTGTAGTACTGTGATGTAATTTCTGGGCATCTACCTTTGATTTATATAGAGAGAAAGCAGATGTGCTCTTTTTACTTTCAGGATAGACATTAGGGTAAGTTTCATAGTCAAAAGCAAGGTTCAGAAATGTATAAAGTCTACGATAATGATATTACACTTTTAGCTAGAGATGAAGAATGATTGATCTATTTGATAGCCCCAGAGAATTCACAAGGGCTGTTAGTTTAATATTTAAAATATGATTATTATTGTTAATATATTACTACCCCTCTAAATCTTAAACACAGAAGCTCAAACCAATTCCATGCTAATGCTAACTGAAGTCCATCAAAGTCAAGAAATGTAACATATATACATAGTGACAGGGCCCTGCACACAGAAATGTGTGTTTGTGGCAGGGAGATGGTTAAAATCTCCCTGCCAAACTAAATTGTTAATTGTTTTATTTTTAATTATCACCTGCACCTGGCTACCATTGTAAATTAGAGCCAGGTGCAGGGTATTTAAAGGAAGCAGCCAATCTGCTCAGGGCTGCTGTGTGAGAAGGAGCCTGATTTGAAGGTGTGCTCAATTGAAAAAATTGAAAAGCCCTTTTGTGTTATTTGTTTTTTTGTTTGATTTTGTTTTAACAGGTAAACAACTTAGCTGTCCTGTTTGTTAGTTAGGTTCCAGTGTGTTTTAGTTACTGCTCGAGTACAGCTAGGTGTTTGTTTTCGTTTTGTGTATTTATTTTGTATTATTAAAAATAGCACGTAAGCGCTTTAAAAAACTAAATTTCTTGTGTCCTGGGTCATTTTTGAAAGGGGCAACGAACCCAAGTGGAAGCAGCTCGGTTACTATAATATATATATATATATATATATATATATATATATATATATAATTTTGTAGTGACCCGGCCAACTGCAGGAGACCTTGTTGCACTTTTGTGTTGTCCTGGTTGTTTGTCCTGTTTGTGTGTCCTGTGCTTTGGATTTTGTGTATTGTTATGGTTCAGACCACGCCACCTAGATATGGAGTGTGAGTGTGTGTGTGTGCATGCAAGGGAGAGCTGCGATTGGCTGGATTGGACAAGAACGCAGAAACAACAGGGGTATAAAGACCTGGGACGTGCAGAACCGGGGTGAGAGAGAGTGGGCGAGATAGTGTGAGAGACAGATAACGAGGTTGACTGACAGAGCAACAGCGTGAGTCTGAGGTTAGTCAGTTTCTCTGGTTTTACTATTTATAGGTATGTGTTTGGGTAAAATGAACATTTTTGTTTTATTCTATAAACTACTGACAACATTTCTCCCAAATTCCAAATAAAAATATTGTCATTTAGGGCATTTATTTGCAGAAAATGACAACTGGTCAAAATAACAAAAAAAATGCAGTGTTGTCAGACCTTGACTAATGCAAAGAAAATAAGTTCATATTCATTTTTAAACAACACAATACTAATGTTTTAACTTAGGAAGAGTTCAGAAATCAATATTTGGTGGAATAACCCTGATTTTCAAGCACAGCTTTCATGCGTCTTGGCATGCTCTCCACCAGTCTTTCACATTGATGTTGGGTGACTTTATGCCACTCCTGGCGCAAAAATTCAAGCAGCTTGGCTTTGTTTGATGGCTTGTGACCATCCATCTTCCTCTTGATCACATTCCAGAGGTTTTCAATAGGGTTCAGGTCTGGAGATTGGGCTGGCCATGACAGGGTCTTGATCTGGTGGTCCTCCATCCACACCTTGATAATTGTAACACATCTAGTTATTGAAGAGCAAGAAACAAAAAACATACAGTAGGGTCATAAATTATGCAAACAAATGCTTTACAAAACGACTGGGAGTGGAGATTGTATTGCCCTTATTTGCTAAATATCTTGGTATCCCTGAATAGATAGTTGTCTCCTTTTAAAAAATATGCAAAATAAAACAAGCCTTGCTGAAGCACCCCCAGATGAGTCCAATTTTCAGCTTTGCCCAACACCTGGTCGTCTAATGGTTAGACGGAGACCTGGAGAGGCCTACAAGCCACTGTGTCTCGCACCCACTGTGAAATGTGGTGGAGGATCTGCTCTGACAATGTTCCCCAACTCTGAGGATTGGTTTTTCCAGCAGGACAATGCTCCATGCCACACAGCCAGGTCAATCAAGGTGTGGATGGAGGACCACCAGATCAAGACCCTGTCATGGCCAGCCCAATCTCCAGACCTGAACCCCATTGAAAACCTCTGGAATGTGATCAAGAGGAAGATGGATGGTCACAAGCCATCAAACAAAGCCGAGCTGCTTGAATTTTTGCGCCAGGAGTGGCATAAAGTCACCCAACATCAATGTGAAAGACTGGTGGAGAGCATGCCAAGACGCATGAAAGCTGTGCTTGAAAATCAGGGTTATTCCACCAAATATTGATTTCTGAACTCTTCCTAAGTTAAAACATTAGTATTGTGTTGTTTAAAAATGAATATGAACTTATTTTCTTTGCATTATTCAAGGTCTGACAACACTGCATCTTTTTTGTTATTTTGACCAGTTGTCATTTTCTGCAAATAAATGCCCTAAATGACAATATTTTTATTTGGAATTTGGGAGAAATGTTGTCAGTAGTTTATAGAATAAAACAAAAATGTTCATTTTACCCAAACACATACCTATAAATAGTAAAACCAGAGAAACTGATAATTTTGCAGTGGTCTCTTAATTTTTTCCAGTGCTGTATATATATATATATATATATATATATATATATATATATATATATATATAATGCATGGATGAAGGCTATATTTGCATCCTGTGCAAAAAAAGGCATAATTGTATTACTTGTATTGTAACACTTGAAATGTATTTGCTTACGATTGTAAGTCCAGGGCGTCTGCTAAGAAATAAATATTAATAATAATAATAATAATAATAATAATAATAATAATAATAGCACAGTAGTGACATCAAAATGTCATAATTCCTCTAGAGGAAAATATACTTTAACTTTGACCCATTCAACTCCTCGAGACCACTTTTAATTCAAACACAAAATGTCTCATTTTCAATCACTTGACAACACCCACAGTAGAGAAAAGTTCATTGATGATCAACAAAATGAGAATACGTAAAAAAACTAATTATGTAAAGCTGGTACATTTGTATCACAAACTGGAGAGGAACGGTAAATTAAAACAGGGTAAAGGCAATCATCCAAATAAAGCTGAAGCACTAACAGATAACGACACAGAATGTCTATACAGCACTGAAAAATGTAAGGCGTGATAAGAAAATGCATGCTGTAATTATTTTATATCACAACATGTTATATTTTTTTTTTTTAAACAGTAATTGACAAATGAATTTTATTGGAACTGTTAACTTGTATTAAGGAAAAAAGTATAACCAGCCAGTAAATAAATGATGTCACTGTATTGTTATGACTGCACACCACGCTGATTATCTATTGAAGACTCTTTATCAGTCCTGTATTTTCACAGTTATACCGTAACACTGCCATTTAGTGGATGTTTAGTATAACAGTACTACCGAATAACACTTAAAACGGGAAGTATTTATTGCTGGTACAGTTTTAAATTCTAAGGAAGTTGCAAGCTCACCAGTGCCATCAATCAATAATATAAACAAACTTACCATTTTACATTAAACATTACAAATACGCCTGTGTAGTAATAATACAAACCAAAAAATAGTATTCATATTAGTTTATCTCCAAGTTAGTCTTTGTCATCTGGATGACTACTGCCAAACTCATTGACCCGATTGTTTCTGGCATCTTTAACAGCTTGTTCAGTAACAACAATGCACGTCTGGATACTGAAGTAAACTGCAAGCCACTTATCAACAAGAACGTGCCTCGTTCAACCTTGACCTCTGTACACCGGAAGCAGTTTTATTAAACAAGTATGTTTACGTAAATGTAAAGCAAAATTGCCTGTGTTGATGATTATATATGATAAGTGTATGATTTGATTATCAAACAAACAAAAAAAAAGCCTTGCATGGTTTTTGCCCCGCCCCAAATGTAAAACTAAAAATTCTCCAACAGCATAGAAAATCTGTGTTTTTCTGTGTTATTCTGCAGCAAACAGATTCCTAGGATCCCTGCTAATCACCATTGTAGGAAAATGAAGCAGGCTCAGACTGATATTTGCAGGTTCTCAAATTCAGCCAGTGGTACAACTACAGCCGAGCAGTGCACTGCTACCCAGACTGTGACAAATAATAAAAGAAAAGAAAGTCCAAAAACACACTGTTTCAGCCGTGTGCTACAGTCAATAAGTGCAGTCTCTGGTTGTTCCTGTAGTATCGCTTCTCTTCTGCTCTCCTTGGCTGTTTCTTCTGTGCTCTTTCTCTCACTCCAGCTTGTCTCTGTCTCAGCAGTACTTATTCCCCCCACCGCTTCCTGCTCTCGATCCCGATGGTTGCAACATTTCGTCCCTTGGTTTGTGCCAACAATGTTGCAACTGGGTACCACTAATCGGGCTAGCCGAGCCCCTGATTGGTGGAGATTCTCCCTCTCTGACTTCCCTGAACTCCTGGGCTGTGTTCAATAAACAGAGCGCTTTTTTTGTGGCACTACGAGGCGGAAGTTAGGTTTTATTGAACGGTACGTTAGCGAACGTTTTAAAAAATGGCGGACAAAGTTGCAGTGGGGTTAGTTTTGCAGGAGTTTCTGGAAGATAGACAGCATCATGCTTACATGACAGTATACTCAGCAACGAATACTGCAGCGTTAGCGGCTGTGACAGCAGTGAACTCAAATAGTCCAGTGAGGGTAGAAAATTACGTTGAGAATGTTGTGATATAGCCTACTACACCGGTGCTGCATTTAAAACTCATTTTCAGATGGAGCAACATTCGAGGTAGCCTATATCATGTTTATTTTAATAATACTAATAGTAATTGTAATCTTTATAATAATAATAATAATGAAGTTAATGTCACTCTCCCCCTTTAAAAAAAAAAAAAGAAACGTTAGAACTGTGTAGGGGTAGCAAAACTATGAGAATAATAGCATTTAACATTCCTGTCTTTAGTAACGTAATAAAAATACTACAGTATGTGACCATATAGTTTATATTTATTTACAATAACATTTATGTGTGCGGCAATTAAAAAAAAAATAAGACTGTTTACTTCCTGTACGTTTGGAAACGTAAAACGTCACTTTTTTTTTTTTTAAAGCAAACATGATTTACACATTAACAATGACTACAAGCATAGACCATAATGTACTTAACACAGTCATTTTGGTCAAATGCGACCGCACTTTCCACACTGGTAGTTCACCTCCGCCATTTTGACACGCCCACAGAGTCAACTCCTGAGAGTGTTAGCTAACGTTACAGAGCGCTTTTTTGTAACAGGGCGTTCAATAGAAAACGTTACGGAACGTTCTGTAGCGCTTCGGCTATTGAACTGTTGATCCAGGGTCACAGAACCTTCCCTAACAGGGTTACAGCAGATCCAGCGTCGTTACAATATTGATTAAATTAGCAAAGTCCTCCCCCAGTGCTTACTTCCACAGCAATATGTAAGACTCTAAAACATGCTATATTAAAAACCAGATAAATACATCAACAGCTGCCATGTTTCAATATGCCTTGCAGGACTAACTCGCATCCAAACGTGTGATGCATACTTGCTAATATTTGGAAACTGTTCAGCGGGACGCTCTTCTCCGGTGGGGCGGGAACGGGAGGGTCATCTCCATCATACACATGGGAGGAGTCATACGGGAAAAAAAAAACTCATTATCATATAATAGACGTATCCCTCCCAACTCAACACGACGCGACCGTTATGACAGTAAAAATAGACATAATGAAGTGTTCTTACCTTTGTATAAGTTAGTGATCAGCAGATGTGTCAGCCGCACGAAGAGCACAGCGTGTGGTTTTCAATAACTCTACTGTGCAGAATAAATGATTTTTTTTTCCTATGAGTAAATAAGGGGACTTTCTTCCTTTGCTAGGAAATGGGGACTGTCCCAACCATATAGGGACTGTTGTCATGTATGCTGATGTGGTCGGATTGAGTATTTTCTTTCTAAAGTAGTTCCGCCTGTTTCAAAGAGTCCTAATGGAGATAGGAACCTATTTGAAACAGGCTCTGTCTAAAAATAGAGGGTCTGATGTGGACGCAGTGACTGACGGTTATACTAGTGACGGAGCTCAATGTGGTGCTAGAGTGCTGAAATTTTACAGGATGAAAAGGATTAATAGCTGCTATGCCAAAATGAAAAATAAACAAATAGACGAATACAGGAGTATATAAACAAATATAGAAATACATAAATGTCTATATATGTGTTTATTTCGGCATTTATTTATTTCTATATTTATTTATGTATTTATTTATTTTTCATTTTGGCATAAATTAGCCTCCATAACTGGGTACATGTAATTATAATTTAATAGAGTGTACATACACAAAAATAGGCTACTAAATGTGCTCTCTAACTACTTTTTTTTCTCTCTGTCCTAATTTAAATGTTTTATTATTATGTTCTATTAAATATCTCATCCATGTATCTAAAACCCACTTCTGTTTTGTTTTTCTCCGCCTTAACTACCTTTCAATCCCACTTGTACATTGACTGAAATCCTGAAATGAGGTTAACATATAGGTTTGTCATTTAAATACTGAATAGTTATTCTGCACCTTTATGTACACCACTCCACCTATCGGAAACATCAGAAAAGTTGTTCATGTTTTGATGGAAACAACGTTCGCGATACGGTACAGACAGAGCCAGCGAGTTTCAGACTGTCTGAAGACACTTTAGATGTCTCAGTTTCCCGAAAAACGGTTTAATGTTAATCCCAAAAATGCAGAACCGCAAATTAAAATAAAATAGTTTTTATACAGCATTTGTAATACTTTTTAGTACCGTACTAATTTAGTGAAAATAATTATTTCAAGATAACATGAATAGAATTTGAGCTCGTCATACGGTAGTCAGTCACAGCTTAATCATATTTTAAAAATGAACATAATTACAGGTAATTGTGGGACACCGCACAAAACCATCCATTCTATCTTTTTTTCAGAACATAAAAATGCATACATGAGTTAACCTCACCTCTGCAAAGAACACATAAATTCAGTAAACATGTCTCACACATAATGTAAAGGTACTCTTGTTTTAGTTTAGCTCCACCCCTTGGGTTGTCCAAAGGGTACACCCTTCATTCTCCGCGCTCAGTGTATTAAGAGCGCTGTGGATGCTGGAGTCGATATATCTCTGCACAATAGGCGAGTCCAAGCTATAGAAAGAAAGAAAAAAAAATGAAATCACTTATTTTATTGACGATGTGTGGGGCGCTGGCTGTTCTGGCATCAGGAGAAGAAACGAGCGAGAATGTAAATAAAAGGTTTATTAGAGAAGGGGGCATTTCGTTTGAGTATCACCGCTACGAAGAGCTCAAAGAAGCGCTCGTGTCGGTATGGTTGCAGTGCCCGTCCATCACCAAAATTCACTCCATCGGCCAGAGCTATGAAGGAAGAGAGCTGCTGGTCCTGGAGATTTCTGACAACCCCGGAGAGCACGAACCAGGTGAGCACACACAATACAAATTCCAAGCGGAAACAAAATAAATACATTCATATTTGGTGTTACGAAGAAAAAAGAAAAAAAAGATCTAATTAGATTCAACAAAACACAATTATAAAGGCAACCATTAAAATATATTATAACTCATATACATTTAATAAGGTCCAATACGTTGCAATGTATTTTAATTTGAAACATATGCTGTAATATGCTCCTTTTATGTGAAGAATACATACAAAAACACCTCTATACTGTAGTACCACACACAGTCAATACCAAATTAGATGCAAACATTGCAGCAGATATCTGTCCTTTTTTTCTAGTTAACTCTTTGGTTTTCGTTTTTGTCACATTGCATACCGGGTACGAAAAAGATCCAACAGTTTGAGCTTCATAGTAATACTAAAGTTCTGTCGAAATGTGCAAATGCATACCAATGTGATTACATTAGAAACAGCTTGCAAATTCCACTAATGCTGCACAGTGCTGCTAATAAATCACAAGGTATGAATGATGGTGCTGTTATCACACTGGAACTATACATTCAATCACACATTTAATTGTTGTTCAGGTTAAATTACAAACCTTCTGGCTACATAATAACCAATGGAAAGCTTAATTGAGGATATATGGACACACATGGAACAGCTATTTTATTTAAAATACTCTGTTTTTTTCAAAAATACTTTGCAAGGTCTGCACAAAAGGGAACCTTATACCATTGCTGGACAATCTAGCAGGAATATATTTTTCTGATGTTCTGTATGCAGCTTTATTTTAACCAATCCGGAATGTTTCAGTAAAAAAAAAAAAAAAACTCCCCAAGGTTGACTTGCTGGATATTTGTTTCCTTCAGTCCCTAACACCAGTCAAACTGCCATCTAAAATGAGGGATGTGGTGCATAAATGATGAATCAATGTAGTAAGAGGAATGTACTAAAGTGATTTTTAATAATTTTAGCAAATACCAGCCTTTTTACTTAAGACTAGAAGTCCTGGTTTATTTTTTGTTTTAATGTCAAGTTTAGACAATTTGATTGGGATACCTTAATACAATTAGACTAATAACGATGGAATGGGTATCAACAAAACCATACATACACCATACAAACCATACATTTTGTATATCATTTAATACAGTCCTGACTCATGAAGTTGAATACAAGTGCAAGAAAATCACATCAATGTATGAGAAAGTACTAGTAGCTGGTTGATGTGTAAAATTGCAATTACAATTCTGAACCCATTTTTTCTATATTCTGGTAACATCAAGATTGCATTCTTCCACGGATCTGGCAGCTGAGTTTACAGACTGAATCTGACAAAACTCTTTATTAATGGCTTTTATCCTTTCAGAGTTTAGGCTTCCTTAAAAGGACATTGTACATTGGGGTTTGGCCTTATACAGAATTGCCACTTTACCACTTCAATGGAAGTTTTAGATATTAACTATATTGAATAGCCATTTAACTACACAAAATGATCTATGTCTAATTACAATGGAATAGCATGAGCCTGTAGAATCTTTTCTAGAATCAGCTCTAATCCATTAAACCAGCTCATTTAGGCCTTGTTTCTTTCAGTAACAACCAAACAAGTGTGACCTTTTCATTATTCATTTTTTACTTTTTCTTTTTACTATTGAAATAGGAAGTATAAATATAGTATACAGGTAGGTTTTCGCTGTGTGTGCTTATAATTGTAGAATTCACACGTACAATGTGCAGGATACCTGGTACTGGAAAAAAACACGTTTACAGTTTGTTTAATCACCGTGGATGTATAATCAAACAAATTGAAATTGGACCTAACACACACATGATTTTTTTTGGAATACCTTTATATACAGTTTGATGATAGGAAAATGTGTTGTACTTTCTGCTGCATTATTGATTTGTAATTTTATATTCATGGCCTGTTTTTGTTATGTGAATGCAGCAACTTGACATCAGGATGAATGTTGGTGCCATATACCATACTGAATATACTGAATTAATGAGTGCTATACACAGTCCAAGTGTTTCTTTCTTTCTTATTGTACATTGTGTAAAGCTTTGATCGGTATTGTTTTGCCTAGATGTTCTAAGTAGTTGCATTTCAGAATATTTCATTTGAAAACAGGTTTTCCTTAAGGACCTGGCATCTTGAAAAATGTATTCCCTTTTGTTGCAAAGAGTGGGGAAAAGCGATCCAATATTGACTCTTCCTACAGTCAATGTTGTTCACTGTTGTTTAAGTATCTATACATGGTTTGTCTCAGCAGATTCTAATTCCTTTGTCATTGTTCCTCAGTGTTTGAGAATCGATACAGTGCAGAAAAATACCTAAACACAATTAAAAAAAAAAAAGCCTTCAGTCGCACACACACACAAAAAAAATCATAATATCATCAATGTCATCTACAGCGGGCATTACAAGGGCGCTTCCTGCGTCCGCTACTAATGCTAACAAAAATGAGTGTATTTTTTTGCAGAAATGTAAAGGCATGTTTGAAGGGCTCCTGTTTTAAGGAACTGTTTAATATTTTATAATCTACAGTATGTTAAAACAAATTAAAATACTAAAGAAAGGTATGCAAAATAATTTCTAACAATCAAGAGATGACCTTTTACTCATATTTCATCTTTCATTTGTCTATTCATATGTTTTTCTACAACTAAACTACATCTTATGGATCCCTTTTATTTCACGTGGTCAACTAAACCAATAAGATTTGCATTTTATTTGGTGAAATGCTATTTATTTATTGACTAGTCACTCCAAATGCTTCTGTGCATTTAATCAGTCATCTCCATGTCTCCAGCTCTATGTGGAAGCAAATCTGAGTATTCTGAGTATCTGTTTGTCTCTTTGTGGTGTTAACTGTTCTTCAGCTTTGACGTAATTTTGTCATAACTTAATTTTTCACAAGACATTTCCTTGAAGATTGCTTGTAGCAAGGCTCAGATTTAACAGCTTCTCTCAGCAGTTTAGTATTTCTAACCCGCAACCGTACTTTGTTCATGTGTAGATTTTTACTGGATAAAATGGAAATAGTTTTTAAATAAAAAAAATGCTATGGGGCTGATTTATCAACCTACTGTATAACTGCTAGAATAACCCATTAGGGGCAACACCATGGATTGCATCTAACAACCCCCCACCCCACACCCCCCACAAACACATTTTGAGAGCCCCTCTAACAGGTGATTTTATATATTTTTTTCTTAAGCTTTGATAGGTTTTATGTGGCTGTGCTTTCTATTTTGACAGAAACTTAATGGGAGTTCTGCCAGATGAATTTCCATACTTGTAAAGGCTCCAGTTCCTAGACAACCTATAACTCACCTAATTGAAGCTGGTGTTTACATAATGAAGGACTGGCAAAGTTCTGCGTTGTTTACTTGCATCGAAATTAAAGGCTCATTAAAACTAGATGTTGTCATGGAGATAGATAGGATTCAGTGCATGTTCCACGTGGGCTCGCTAACAGGCTCAGTCGCTTGCTTGAGTCGCATTAGTGTATTGCCTTCTGCTGGTTTACTTGTTAAGGCCATATCAATCAATCAATCAATCTATTTTATATAGCACTTTTCATAGTGGACCACCATCATAAAGCGCTTTACACGATGCAGTAACAACAAGAAATCCATAATACTGTAAATACAGAGAAATGCATAATACATGATATACAGTAAAAACAAAATGCATAATACATTAAATACAGTGGAAAGTGCACAATACATGACAGTAGCATAATACATGAAATAGTAGCAGCAACACAGCAGCTAATAGCAGATATCAGGCTTAAAGAGCATGGAAAGCAAGAAAGAACAGTTGAGACTTGAGAGTTGATTTAAAGCGAGAGACGATGAGAACATCACGCACCAAAGCTGGGAGAGAGTTCCAAAGAGTCAGAGCCATGAAGCTAAACAAGCGCTCTCCAAGTGTGGTGCACTTTTGCTTGGGGATAACAAGCAGGCCAGAGTCGGAGGACCTCAGCTTGCGGGCAGGGACATAGCGGGTCAGCAGGTTGAGGAGGTACTCAGGACCTGTGTGATGAAGGGCATTGCAGGTGAGCAGGAGAGTTTTTAAAATAATCCTGAACTTTACAGGTAGCCAGTGCAGCTGGGCAAGACGGGGGGTGATGTGATCACATTTTTTACATCTGGTAAGGATCCTGGCAGCGGCATTCTGGACTAGCTGCAGTCGGTTTATGGTGCGTGCCGGGAGACCACCATATAGAGAGTTGCAGTAGTTGAGTTGAGAGGAGACAAATGGGATCTGGGAGGGAAAGGTAGGGACAGACTTTGGAGATGTTTTGAAGATGGTAAAAGGAAGATTTGACTACTGAGGAGATGTGGGCATCAAAGGAGAGGTTGCTGTCAAGAAGTACACCAAGGCTTCGTACTGTGGGGGAAGGCAGCAGCAGACAGTTTCCGAGGTTCAGGGCAGCTGTATTTAGATTCTTAAGTTGAGCTGAAAATCCTACCAGAAGGAGTTCAAATTTGCTAGTGTTCAGCTGAAGAAAATTGGCAGACATCCAGGCCTCGATGTCTTGAATGCAAGCCGAGAGCCAGACCATGGCAAAGGGGCTTCCAGGGACGAGTTTTAAGTAGAGCTGGGTGTTGTCAGCATAGGAGTGAAACATGAGGCTGTGTTGGCGGATGAGGTGACCCAAGGGAAGAATGTGGATATTGAAGAGAAGGGGCCCAAGAACAGATCCTTGAGGGACACCACAAGTGACTGGGTTTGTAACACCACTACGTCCATCATAGAAAACAGACTGCATGTGTCCAGATAGGTAAGAGGACATCCAGGAGAGACAGGTTCCAGAGATCCCAGCATACTTCTGAAGGTGGTCAAGAAGAATGCCATGATCTATGATGTCAAAAGCAGCTGTTAGGTCAAGGAGAGAGGGAGCACAGCACAGAGGGAGCTCCAGCATCAGTATTGAGCAGGAGATCGATCATTCACAATCCGGAGCAGAGCAGTTTCAGTACTGTGAAACCAGACTGCAGAGGTTCAAGCAGATTGTTGTCCGTGAGATGTTTCGTCAGCTGACTGGCAACAACCCTTTCAAGAGTTTTGGAGAGAAAAGGGAGATTGGAGATGGGATGGAAATTCGATAAGACAGCCGGGTCAAGGGAGGGTTTTTTGAGTACCGGCGTAACTCGGGCAAGCTTGAGAGCAGCAGGAACCTAGTCCAGGGACAGGTTGAGAGTGTGCATAATGGATGGAGCAAGATCAGAAGCACAGAGACGGACAAGATTACTGTAAAGCCATAAATATTTGCAAGCCTTTTATTATGCGTTTTTCACGTATTAAAAAAACTGCAAACATTTTTGGCATGAATATTAAATTCCACTAACAATACATACTTTGCATATTGCAACAGGTCGCCGACATTTCTGGAGCAACATAGGTTTTATGAGTGTGATTCACCAAATATTTTGGTCGCAAATATTTATGGCTTTACAGTATTTTAGGATCTGAAGTCTAAATATGACCACATCACAGTTGCAACCCCAGGATTTTGAAATGTGTCTGTGTTTTACTTAGGGCTGTCATCGCACCTTTTCCAAAAGCCTATCTGAGTCATCCATATGGAGTATTTATCAATTGAAGCTGCGGGCCAGCTGCATCTGGGTTCAGCTCATAGGTCAGGGGACGGATTTAGAGGTCTATAAGGGTCACATGTTGCCCTCAGGAAGAGGTTTGTCCACCCTACTATATGGCATTCTTAAAAGATTCTGAGTACTGCTGTGTTTTTGCATGCTGTTTCCTTATGCATATTCTATTACATTAATAAGCAAACTTCAAACTTGACTTTGTAGTCTGTTTATTAATGTAGCCCTAAAGTACTATATGGTTGCAGTGCTGCAAGATATTTCAGCAGCATGCCTTGGAAGTATAGACAGTAGTGGATTTTGAGCTACCTTGGTAAAAAAATAAATAAATAAATAAAAAACACACACATTCAGTTTACTGCTTGTATTCAGTATTCATTTCAGTGGAATATATTGTAGTGCTGGGACAAATATCTGAGTATTCGAACTAATATTTTTTTGACATGTATTCAGATACAAAAACAAAAATGTCTTGCACTTATTTACCGTTTCACCAGAATTTGCGCAATAATTTCAAAAAATAGCAAATGATAAAGAGCTCAATGTGATATGTGAGATTAACATATAAAAAAAACCCAGAATCAACACAGCAGCTCTTGAGCCTCTATTAAAGCTTCAGACAGCAATAAGTAAATAAACTAGATTGTGCGTGCGCACACATAGTTATCTCTATGGAAAGCCGTCTGGGACAAAAATGCATTGTGCAGCATTAGAGCAAGCCAGAAAAAAAAGCAAGCATGTCATTCTGAAATGCCTCGCTTAAACAATACACAACATTTTAAGGAAGTTGGATAGTGATTTTTATATACACTGTATATATAATATAGTTGCGACTTTCTGTTATGCGGAATGTAATAAACGAGAACCAAAACGGTGAGTCCCCCCCCCCCCTTCACTTTACAGCGCAATTTCCACGTTTTATTTGAAGTGTTAAAGTTAAATTTCAGTTTTTGTTTGCTTGTTCAGCTACAAAGGCACAAGTAAACCTCATGTTACTTTACAAAAACTGCTGATGGCCACTGTTTACTGTGAAGAAATGGCAATGGCAAGGAATGAAGAAAAAAAATGCGTTGTCAACTTTATGTACTATTTATTTCAGGAATAAACAAAACAACGTTTAACTTGAACTGCTATTTGGCATCCTTTGTTTTGTAGTTAATTTCATCGCCAGTATGTTTTGTTTTTGGTGAAAGTTCTGTATAGTACAATGTGTCAGTTATATTTCACAATCAATTAACTTTTGAATTAAAAATCCAATCAAATACATTGGTGTTGAGATATGTACACCACAGTAAGTAAGTAGATACAACATGTTCTGTTCTAGAAGATCTAGGTATACTATCTAAGATCTTGGAACTTGACACACCAGAGAATTTGTATTTTGTAGATGTATTTTCACTTATAAAGATTGCAACGTGGTAATTGTTTATTTAAAATGAGCAGTTTGGTACTGCTGTTTATAAAACCATTTGTAAATATAAATATGTAATATTGTACGTATACAGTATTTTCAATGAATATTGTATTATTATTATTTGAGTGTAAGAAGTGTTTTATCGTGTTCAGTTTGGTGCTGAGAAACATGGTACCCCTCTCACTTAGTCTCTTAGTTTCAGTGATTCTTTATGAATTAACTCCATCACTGCATCAATTTAAAAAAAAAAAAAAAAAAAATGCCACCAAACTTACAGCCCTCTACTGCCACCCGCGCTGCATACCTCAAACTCTCCTTGATGAGAAAACGTGATATTGACTGGAGCCAATGGCATTTAACTTTTTAAGTAACATGCTGCTCCGCATATCCAAAGTGGCAGGGCTTACCATAATTTACTCGAACCACAGCCGTTCCCTTGCTCTCTGATGCTGGACTCAGCACGGGAAACAATGTTAGTAAAGGGACATAAGAACGAATCCTCCCTAAAATGTTACTGGGCTCCAAAGTTCTCCAATCACAAATGCTGGAGCAACATACTCTCTGGGAAAAGAAAGCGAAGAGCTTCCTGGTCTCCCCTGCAAGATACCTGCTTTTTCTTTTCATGAAATCTGCGCAGTGCCCTCTGCTGTTCAGTTAAACTTCTCTACTTCTGAAAATGTCATTACTGTTGCGCCATCTAGTGACCAAATAAGCGACTTTCAAGTGTTGTCAATGGAAATGTCACACTAAATGTTCAATAATGACCTGTGTCAGTTTTAAAAGATAGTTTTGGTATTATCAATTTATTGTCTGCATATTATCTACATATTTATTTGTTTAATATAGACACAGTTGAAGAGCTACTTTATTGTGCGGCATGTTATCAAATACATTACATTATTACCTTACTTTTTCTCTTTTTTTCATTCAAAGTGACTAACCACAATATGGCACGGCAGGGTGTGTGGTGTTGTGGGATATTGCCACTTCTCGGGTGGTTGAAGGGACTCGGCTTTGCCTCATGGCTCACAACGCACCCAAAGCGTGGCAATATCCCACAACAACACACATCCTGTTGTGCCATATGGAAGCAGTAAGGCACAACAGGAGGTGGGTTGACATAATATAACCACACACTGGCATTGTAGGTTTACTCTGTGTAGCATTATAAAAACACAAGTGGGACTTTCCCCTTTCCCCTTTTCTTAAACATATGGCCACTCCTTATGTTCTTAATATGTGAGCACATATTAAAATAGGAGACCAAGTTAGTCCTAATTTTGTCTTTGGCCCTTTTTGTAGATATTACTTCTTTATATGGCATATACCATAGTGAAATCAAAGTGAAGTACAATTTACTTAAATTATGGAAAGGCATGGATTGGGACTGTGAAGTCTAGTTAAAACCAACAGACATGTAAACTATGTGACAGTTTATCATGGTGAATGTTTATAAGGGACTGAGTGTTCTGTATCACTCTACTTATCTGCTAATCTGATTTACTGACTAAAAGGGATGGTTAACACACAACAAGATCATAGTAATAATAATTCCTATTGTGTTATACCATAACCAAATGTTGGTTAACTGTCTTATGAAAAATCTACTACTGTGGTTATGTGCGAGTACCTCAGACAGGTGCAGTCCCCACACACGGCTAAATATGTGCACTGCATAAAAAAACATTGAAGTAGCTGTTATGGGGATATGAACCGGCATTAATAATTACCAGTAAACCAAATACGTATCATTAACAGCAAGGGTCTGCTCAAAATGACACTAAAACACTTCACCTGTACTCCTATTGTTAATGTAGACTGACAGAGTATGCAGTGGTTACTACATGAAATGATGTCACAACCAAGCTGTTTTTCTGCAGGGTGTAAGGGTGTGGTAGGCTTTCTAAAATTGCTGCAACAGAGGTTTTCTTCTCCTGTGAAATAACTGCAGTGAACACAGAAAGGTTTTTTTTTTAAAGCCATCATCCTTGGTGGGTTGCTTTGGAGAACTATCAAAAATGTGCTGCTGTAATTTCCATGTACCATAGGTTCCCAATGATAATTATAGGTTGCTACATTTCAATTTGTTATATATTGTTTTTGTAATATTTTCATCAGTCTGTAGACACATTAACTGAGAGACTGCTTTTTTGTTTTGACACAAAGCTCATTGTAGACTTTCTCTCATTTTGTCAGACCTTTTTGTCCTTTCCTTGTGTAGAAACATTATCAGTTCAATTAAGGGTCTAATTAAGTAATTGAGAGCTCAGTTGGAATAAAAACCAGCAGACACAGTGGGTCCCCAGGACCAGGATTGGGAAAAACCTGCTCTAAATCACTGCAGGATTTGCGATTTTTAAAAAAATAAAATAAAAAATAAAAAAGTAATAAGTGCTCTGGCTTTTCTGTTCCGTACCACATCATGGATTGTTATTGCTGTGTTAACTGTTTGACAGTGTGGGTAATAATTCTTACACTATCAGTGCACTACAGCAGCCATTTTGAAACAGACTTTAGTTCTAAGTGTAAAAAGGTGTCAAGTTTAAACAGTTCTAGCTATATTTTTCAAAACCCTGCTACTTACTCTTTAAGGCTGTTTTTTTTTTTTTCTAGTTATCATGGATAAATATTATGTTTAATCATGAAACATCTATTTTTAGACCGTGATGTGCAGTGAAAAAAACAAAACAAAAACGAAACAGCCCAGATTCATGAGTGCTGTGTTGAAGCCACAGGGATACTTTGATGTAATGCGTGAGCTAGAAGAGATGGATTCTGTATCTTTATGTTGTACTTTTATATTGCACAGAAGCAGACCCATCTGTACCAAGCAAGTATTAAAATGACTAAAACTGTTCTGACTGAAACCAGTTTTTACATCACAAAATACATTCCTCAATTCATTTTCAACCTATAATTAAAACCAGAAATGGTAATTGCCTCAAAAAATGCTGTTCATGGACTCAGCTAAGTGACACAAAATATTAATGTCTGTGACCTTCCAATATTAAACACTCTAAAAGAAAATTAATGTATTTTTTTCTGGTGTGTGTCTGGAAATATTTAAGTCTATTAAATATGAAACCTCCAACTTAAGCCTCAGAATAGTTATTTTTAGAGATGAGTGAACTTTCTCTTTTAAGGTTTTAAATGTTACTGTTTTTGTATTATTATCCCCAGCTAGGAATGCTTACCCACAGCGACAGGGATACACGTAGTGCAGGCAGCGGTACATACTGTATGTATTCATAGGAGTTCTTATTTTAGGTTAACTAAATTGATGACAAATACTTTAGTTAATATAGACAGATTCCTTAATGAATGTATCAAATTGTGTACTGGTGTAAGAGTGTATCTGGGAGTATGGGGAGGTATCTATTCTGTCTGTATATCTTACATATATGATAGGTATATGCCATGGTGATCCCATATTACTGAAGACAACAGTATATCACTGACATACTTGGTAACATAGTAGATATAGTACTACAGTACTTGTGGTATTGTGCATATAGTCTGAGTGTAAGGTACATGAGATGACGTGTGTACTAAACGTCATGGTTTTATCATGTCAATAATAATTAACAGTAATTTAACAATAAATGTCTTGCAATGCATGTAGAACCAAGCTCTTCCCTGCCTGAAAGCATTAATAAAAATCATCATAAAAACAAGAACCCCTGATTATTTGTTGCATAACAGGGATGACTTTCATGCATACATTATGAGAGGATACCTGATTATATAAGAAGCTGCTGTTGGTTCTGAGCCAAAAGTCTGTAACTGTCTAAAGGCTTAAGCTTTTCAGCCTTCCAAAAATAAATGCTGGCTGACACTCATGCCCAAGCTTCTCACACTATGCTGTTTTCCCTGTGGTCAGGGAGCTGAGCCTTTCCAACAGTTGGTTGAAGGCACAGTAATAACAAATTAAAAGTCTAAAATAAGTAGATAGCATACTGTAATGATTGGACCTTTTAAAAATTACCATGAACGCCTCAATAATATTTTAATTGTATGTGTTTATGAAAGACGGGGAAGGCTGCAATTTTATGCTATGTTGTGATGTATTCATTATCTCAGAAACAACACAAATCCAAAAGGCTTTTCTATTCTGTCGGCCGTTCGCCACATACTTTGTTTTTGTTAATTTCTAGGAGATTTGTTTTTGTGGCATTTAATTTTCATTGTAATGGCAAAAGGCTTGTTACTGTTAAAGTTGAGAGTAGAGACTGACTGACTCGCATGCAAAATTGAGATGCAATTGGTAGAACTGAGGCTTGATTCCAGGAAAGGTTATCATGAAAATTTATTTTATTGTCCATTATCTTTCACAGAGCATGGCTTGATCATTGGCCACCTTTTAGGGGGGTTCCAAGAGCTTTGTTTTCATGCAGTGATATCCATGAGTGTCGTCACCCTGTAGTTTTGAGGTAATACATAATACATTACAAAGGTGAGCAAGATACAAAGATAGTGAGTGCATCAAGGCTGTACTCTGTGTAATATGATGACATCAGAATGCCAGTATTCCCCTTAAATTACACAGCTGAAATTGTAAGCTGAAATTGCAAACAGCTGTAAAAAAGCTGTAGTAATAGTTCAATAACTGACCATAAAATGTGATACTGTAAGGAAAATTAGAAATGACATATAATGTTTTTGCAACTATTCTGCAATAATTGTAGGAAGGCAGGGTATCTGTTATTTCATAAAGAGCATGCTAGTGGGTGCCCGTTTGTTCCAATGGATGCATTGAACAAGGTGTCCATCAAGACAGTTTCCAAGCTGTTCCTAGAAAGAAAACACCTTTATGAAGCAGAATTCCAGTTGCAAGCGGGTCATGATGCAACAAACTTGCATACATGTGCAAACTATTGTGACAAGCAACATATGTGTCATAGTTACCTAAATTACAGAAGCCCTGAACAATGAATGAGGCAAACTTCTTTCCACTCAAGCATTAGATAAGGCCCACCTGTTTCCACTCAAAGAATGTGCGTTAACCTACACAGTCCTACAAATTATGAAGGTCATTCAGTTAGTTTATGGCCAGTCAGTGTATAAAAATAGTAAAATCCAGGAATGTGAGATAATTCAGAATAACCATAACAATAGGGCAAGATCTGACTGACTTTGACAGTGGGCTGATTGTAGATGCTTGGTTGGCAGGTGCCTATGTATGCAAGTGTGCAAAATCGCTTGATTTAACATGAAATATATAGTCCTGGGTGTGGCCACTGTAGACAGTTCCTATACAGGTGGTCTAAATACAGGTTTCACTGAATAACTACATCATACTGTATGTGACAAAATAATATTTGTTCAAGCTATATTGTAGAAAACGAATTCTAGAAAAGCACTTTTGAATGTTAGTATAGATTCTCTTAATTGTTTTTTTGTTTTTGTTTATAGCAGTAGTTACATATTATAATCACTACAAACTGAACTGTAGCATCAAACATTCAATGGCAGAATATTCAAACCTGAATAATTTATTTGGAGCCTTAAGCAGCTGCTGGAGGCGTTTAAATTTATTTATTTTTGCTAGGCTCACTCCAGCTTATTTTGAGGCTTTTCTTTTTTTTTAGTCCCATCTGTTGCACACTTTTAATTACAGACTAGTTTGTTGTACTTCAAAATGCTAAATACTGTCTGGTTTGTTTTTTTGTTTTTTAGTATTTTAATTGGTTCCATCAGTGTTGATTCCATGACCAAAATAAGTTAGCTGAAATGAAATGGGTTGTTCTTCACTTTCCTTAAAAACATGCTGTTTTTTTTTGTTTTTGGTTGTACTGGAAAATAGAACTGGCATGCTTCCATGTTCCATAGGGTTTACTTCAGTCTATGCTAATGTGTCTTTGGTCCCAAAATAATTCAACACAAGTATAAACCCTTTAGATAGACTAAACAAATGACTATCCCCAAAGCATAGATAGGCACAATAGAAGGTTTTGACCCAATCATTCTGATACACAATTTTATAGTAAGTTCTATCATATGTCAAAAGATTTCAAATAAATATTCATAGCTGGTTTCACATTCTTTATATTATTATTTATTTCTTAGCAGACGCCCTTATCCAGGGCAACTTACAATTTTACAAGATATCACATTATTTTTACATACAATTACCCATTTATATAGTTGGGTTTTTACTGGAGCAATCTAGCTCAAGGGTACAGCAGCAGTATCCCTCACCAGGGATTGAACCCACGACCCTCCGGTCAAGAGTCCAGAGCCCTAACCACTACTCCATACTGCTGGAGTACAGGGTCAAAGGGTTTCAAATGCTGCCATGACCTCTGAGTGTAATGAAGGTTTTCTGCATTTTAGCAAGGCAACTGTAAAAAGTATAGTACTAACTGTACATGGTCCTGGGGTTAGTATGGAGAATAGTACTAATGATAGTCTGCTGTATTGTACTGTACCAATTTATTGTTAATCCTATGAATACAAATAAGTATATTTAATTACTGTAATGTTACACTCTTTACATGTATGTAGACTAGAGAAGGAACCGCTTATCCAACTGTAATGGTATAGAAATTCTTTAGCACAAGATATTGTATAATATTTTTGGAGATATGTTTAGGCTTTAAAAAAAATGGTACTGTATAATTTTCAAATATTATTTCAGGAACCACGTTAAAGTGAAATGTATCTCCATGTTACTGACCATTTTATCAAATCTGTAGTACCTTGTTTACCTTGTAATACAGAATAAAGGTTTACTGCCTGCTTCGTTCTTTTCTTAAGTCAACCTTGAAAAGGACTGAAAGGCAGCTGGACTCAGCGGTTTCTGATACTGTGAGTATCAAATTGAGCTAGAGTGGTAACAGCAAGCACAGTACCCCTAGAGAGCCTGTCTCCCATTAAACTGTGCAGTAATTAAGAACAGATTGGATTAGCAGTCCTTTCCATAACATCCTCCAGTGCATGCACAGCCCCATCAGTCTCAACTACTGTAACACCCCCATTACTGGCAGTCCACTATGAACAATAGAGCCTTCTGCTTTCTGCCATGAAATCCCAATGTCATTGTTTTGTGGAGTCATAATCTGGTTAAATCTAATTTTATTTCGATTTTTACTTTGCTTTTAAAGGTGAAGTTCCTAAGACTTCCCAACTAGCTCAATAATATGTTCCCACATTTTACGTTAAAACAATTAATTAGCAAACCTTTGTATATGTGAGAGTAGTGACGGTTTTGTCTGGAATGTTTATTCAAGAATTTTGAAGATTCTTTAAATGTTATGTTATTTTTGTGAAACAAGCAATTCGGCATGTTAAACGCCTTAAAAATGATGTCAGTGTTCTGTTTTTTTTTTTTTTTTTTTTTTTGACAGGCTGCACAGTGTATCAGTTTCATCAAAAGAATTAGCGTTATTTACTGATTATTCATCAACATTTCTTGCATTGGCTTAGCTTGCAGATTTTATTTTTTAAGGATAGTGCAATATGCTTATTTGCATTTTCTAGATGTACTGTATCAACTGTATCAGGACAACTGTGCAATATTTGTTCTAAATCAACTTTGTTTCCATTGCTGGTAACACACTATGGCCTACTAATGGTACTGCTAGTCTCTTCATGGTAATACAATTCTAATAGTATCACAAAGGTGTTTTTCTGTAAGATTTTAACATTAGGTTCACTTAGGCCTCCATTTTAAAAGTTTTTAAGTACCAGGTACAGTGTTTGTTTACTGTGATCAACTGTTGTGTATTTGTAAAGAACAAAGAGAAGCCATTGCACAGCTTTGGTCCTTTTATTAGTACAGCTCATGTAACTGAAGTTTGTATTTATGTTGGTACATCTGCTTGGGTATGCTGCACTCATCACAGTTGTAAGCAGCTGTCTAGTTTGCCTCCTGACAAATTAATTTAGTTACTCAATCCTAAAATACAACAAAAGCTAAGGTCAGAATTCCACTTAGAGCAGGGCTTAAACAGTTGCAGTTCAAGTTACTTATCAAATGTTATTGCAAACTTGAAATATGCAACTGTAAAGAGCTGAAAGTAAAAAGGTCTAATTAAGCAAATTATCAGTTCAATTAAGGGTCTAGTTAAGTAATTGAGAGCTTGGTTGGAATGAAAACCTCCAGACACAGGGAGTCCCCAGGAGCGAGTTTGAGAAGCCCTGTTCCAGAATGAATACTGACCATTCAGATTGCCTGGCGGGGCCTGTTCTGTATCAAACTAGGTTTAATGAACCTTCGCAAATATGTTCAGGAAGTAAACCATTTAAATCACCCTTGACTGGTTCATTTACTTTGGAAGAGGCTTAAAATATGTGAAAACAAGAACAGCTTAGTCTATCTAAAGCAGGGGTGTCCAATCCCTGTCCTGGAGGGCCGGTGTCCTCCTGGTTTTTGTTCTAACTGTACCCTAAATTAATTATTTGGGCCAATTAAGCTTCTAATAAGCACTTAATAGGTCCAATTAAGTAATTTAGGGTACAGTTGGAACAAAAACCAGGAGGGACACCAGCCCTCCGGGACCAGGATTGAACTCCCCTGGCATAATTTGTGCTGGTGGGTGGGAGCTTTATGGCAAGAAAAAGCCATGCTGTGCATGGTCATTATCTAAACATTTGGGACACTGACGAAACCATCATCCATAGCTCCAGGAATCAAAGAGATTTTTTTCTTAAACAAAGCAGACATTACATTTGGGAGCACAGTGATTCTGCTGTCCCATATTTTAGCACAGCTAAAGATAAAGAATGAAATGTGATGAAAAGTTCATGAAATACCTTTTTGAGGTTTTAAATACATACATACATGAATACATAATGGGATGCTGCAATTTCACCTACCAGGTATCAGTCTTTTTTTTCTTAGATTTAAAAATACAAATCTTCTCAGTAACCTCTAAGGTCAGACGGCCGCTTCAGATCTGAGCTAAAAATAAATTACTGTCTGCCGTACCACTGCCGGATTGAGAGTTCTAGGAATTGTATTTACATAAATACATCTTCCGAATGTGATTGCACTCTTAAGTACTGTACCAGCTGGAGAATAATGCCTTCATTTGCACAGAATTGTTATTTTTCATGGGCTAAAATATGTTGCAGTAATTTAATAATGGCTTGAAAACCCAGATTTTTTATACGATTCCAAGAATTTATACAGACCCACAGACTTCATGGATTATTACTGTTACTGTTCTACACAAACATTTTTAAAGCTAAATACTGTAGTTAATGATGGTAGGGATGCTCTCGGTCCTGTAATACAATTATTTAATCCTCCCTGTGTGAATTCACATTTATTTATGTCTGCATTTGGCTGTGTTGCCATTCAGGATGCTTTTTGAATATTAAATGAATTATTAAATAAATCAAGAACAACTCTTAAATTAGTTCAGTAAATACGCCTTTAAAAAGGCCTGTGTAATTTTGACTTTGATAGATTAACAACTAACAGCATGCTATTTCAGCTTGTGAACGCTGATTCAATTGGCCATGAAAGTACATTTTCCAAACAGGTGCCTGCTGAGGCTATTGCCCACCTCTTTATTGTTTACAGCTGTCATAACTGTGATATATTTCCTCTCACCTCTGTACCTGTATTTGATTATATGCTCAAAAGGACTCCCAGTCTAGCTCCATCAGCTGACTGCCACAACATTCAGACACACTGAAATGATGAATTTCCTGCTGGCTAGACTGGGAGGTTGTTTAACATAACATCTGCAGAAGAAGTTGATTAGATTTATTAAGTACAAAGTGGGGGCGTGAATATGCCGTCTGCGCTGTTCATTTAATTTCCAATCTCTGTATTGTGAGATGTAAGCCGTTTTTAGACTAGAAAGACGTAATGTTTTGAGGTTTTTTAGGTCAACCGTAGACACCAACATAGACACCAAACTTAAAACCAATAAAACTAAAGATTCTATATTAGTTTCTGTTGTAATCTAACATTTTTATGAAACCATTTGCATATCATATCTTACAAGCCAAAGCAACTGCAGCACAATATTATATACTGTAATATACTACTACTGTTGTGTATTTGAATTCTGGTATTATTATTATTATTATTATTATTATTATTATTATTATTATTATTATTATTATTAATAATAATAAACTATGTAACACAATTTTTGTTCCTGGGTAGTAAGTGTTATTTCCTAATTGCTTATGCCTCAAAAGTATAGAAAGTGGCTATTATTCCCCACAAACTTTGCTTTTGTGACCAGGACAGTGATATTTTGAAATTTACCTATTTCCAGTGAGAAAACGGGCGAATTTGTGTCTTTTCGTTCACATAAAGTCAGAAAAAAACAACATATGAATCCAAATTAACATGTATTTATACTAAAGTAATACAAAAATGACTACAAAAGATTTAGAAGTGAGTAGTTTTTCGAGATTTACAATTATACTGTAAATCACTTTCACGTATCAGCCCCCAAATGTAGTCTCCCATCATGTTTTCGTTATACTGTCCTTCATTGACAGCTCATCTAGGAGCCTCAAAGCTGTGCTGCTCCATAATGGTAACTCTTCCCCTGGCTCACTCGGTGCACCTCAAAGAGGATTACAACAGCATCAAGACCTTGCTGGACGCCTTGAAGTATGATGAGTACGGCTGAGACCCCCGGAAGGTGCTGATGCCACCACTGCACATCAAATTGGGCCTTATGAAACAATTTGTCAGAGCTCTAGATAAGGAGTCGGCAGCCTTCAAGTACCTTCAAGACTTCTTCCCTAAGCTGTCTGAGGCAAAGGTCAAAGCCGGTGTCTTCGTCGGACCACAGATAAAGAAGATCCTGGAGTGCAATGAATTCCCCAAGAAGCTCACTAGTAAGGAGAAAGCGGCTTGGAACAGCTTTGTCGCAGTGGTTCGGGGCTTCCTGGGCAATCACAAGGCCTAAAACTATGTGGAGCTGGTTGAGACTCTGGTGAAGAACTACGGCACAATGGGCTGTAGGATGTCCATATCCTTGATGCTCATCTTGATAAATTCAAGGAGAACATGGGAGCGTACTCAGAGGAGCAAGGCGAGCCCTTCCACCAGGATATACTGGACTTTGAACGCCGCTACCAAGGACAGTATAACGAGAACATGATGGGAGACTACATTTGGGGGCTGATTCGTGAAAGTGATTTACAGTATAATCGTAAATCTCGAAAAACTACTCACTTCTAAATCTTTTGTAGTCATTTTTGTATTACTTTAGTATAAATACATGTTAATTTGGATTCATATGTTGTTTTTTTCTGACTTTATGTGAACGAAAAGACACAAATTTGTCCGTTTTCTCATTGGAAATAGGTAAATTTCAAAATATCACTATCCTGGTCACAAAAGCAAAGTTTGTGGGGAATAATAGCCATTTTCTATACTTTTGAGGCATAAGTAATTAGGAAATAACACTTACTACCCAGGAACCAAAAAAAAAAAAAAATTGTTACACAGTGTTATTATTATTATTATTATTATTATTATTATTATTATTATTATTATTATTATTATGTTGTATTTATTAACAGACACCCTAATCCAGGGAGACTTAGTTACAAAATATCACAGTAAAAATTTCACATTATGATTTCCATTACACGAGAGTAGATGTTAAAACTTCATGCTGATTTGAACTCGGCTCTCGCCAAGATAAGCACCAACTAAGACGTAGCTTTACAGTGAACTAATGTGATCCATATGCGTCTCCATCCATTTACGTTTCCTTCCATATGATGATGTAGATATCCTTCTGTCTGGTGTTAATGGCTGAAGTGTAATGCTGGCTCCAGGGATCAGCTTATTTTGCCTCCCTGGCGCATCAGCACACACAACGGCTGCGATGCTGGCTCCGGGGATCAACCAAAGTGCGGCCTCCCCAGCGCATCAGCGTGACAACCGTCTGGATTGAGCTAAGTAGGGTACATCTCTGGGGTTTTCAAGTGGGCACCTTCCATCCTCAGTGTTTCGTCGACTAGCCCACGACACCTCAAGAGGGCTCGACGGTGATTCTGGCGTCCCAGCATCACCCCCCTCCGTCCCCCACTCAACTCAGCCCAGCTTACTTACCTGTCCCCAGCCAGAATTTTTCCGTCTCAACCACAGCCAGTTGCTGCTCCTCTCTGCTGCTTCAGATAAGTTCTTCACTGTGCGACGCAACTCTTGGCCACTGAATCCGACGTCTCTGAGAAACCGGGTTGTAGAGTGTGCCACAAATCCTCGACAACCCACTTCCACTGGGTAAACCCGAACTCTCCATCCTCGCTGTTCCGCTTCAGTGGCTAGTTGAGCATACCGCAGTTTCTTCCTCTCATACGCCTCATCTACAGCGTCCTCCCATGGCACTGTTAACTCTACCAGGTGAACAAGGCGTGCTGATCCAGACCACAAGACAATATCTGGTCGAAGGTTAGTGGTGGCAATCTCAGGTGGAAAAATAAGCCGTTGACCAACATCTGCCAGCATTTTCCAGTCTCTAGCAGCTTCCAGTTGTCCTGGGCGAGGATTGGTTTTAACACCTTTTCTTGGTGGTTGCTCTCCTGGGCGGAGGAATGTTGTCTTTTGTGTGTAATGTTTTGATGGAACAGGTGGCAACTTATTGGTCATGTTACGCTTGTCTTCCAATGCTAAGGCCAAACATCGCAGCACCTGGTCATGGCGCCAAGTAAACCGTCCTTGGCTAAGAGCCACCTTACATCCTGTCAAAATGTGCCTTAATGTTGCAGGTGATGAACACAAAGGACATGAGGGATCCTCTCCTACCCAGAGATTTAGGTTCTGTGGTGATGGGAGAACATCATATGTTGACCTGATGAGGAAACTGATCCTGCTCTGTTCCATTGACCATAGGTCTTGCCAGCCAATCTTGCGTTGTTCCACACTCTCCCATCTCATCCATTCTCCCTGTTTGGCCTGGGAAATGGCCTTTATACACCTCTCCTCCTGCTTTTGCACCTCGTTGACTACCAGCTTCCTTCCTTCTTTGAGCTGGGGCCGCCTTGTGCCATGTAGGAGGAGTTGAACTGAAACCAAGACCCCCTCTTCCATGCTGAACTTGCCCCATGATATCACCAATTCGAAGGGCAGCCTTTGCATCTTCCACAGCTTTCTTTGCCGCCCACTTTCTTCCAGTTTTCAACACAGGTGCTGCCTCCCTTACGCATTTATCACGTGACTCTACTAATGTCATTTCCAGTCTGACCTTGGCGCACTTAAACTCCTCGGTTAGAGCAGAGACTGGTAGCTGCAGTATTCCTTTACCATAAAGTCCCACTCTGCTGAGGCAGCGTGGAACTCCCAACCATTTCCTGATGTATGAACTGATTAAAGCTTCCAGCTTCTCTACTGTTGTCAAAGAAACCTTGTACACAGTCAGTGGCCACAGCAACCTCGGCAGTAGACCAAACTGAAAGCACCAGAGTTTTAGTTTACCTGGTAGAGCGCAGCTGTCTATGCTCTTCAACCCTTCCACTGCTTGTTGTCTAACTTCTCCCACACGAACTGTGTCCTTTAGGTCCCCGTCGTACCATCTCCCAAGACTCTTCACTGGCTTCTCAGACACTGTTGGTATTGCCTCACCATTAATGAAGAATGTTTTATCTACTACTTTGCCTTTAATTATAGAGATGCTCCTTGATTTAGTGGGCTTGAATTGCATTCGTGCCCATTCAATGTTATTGGTTAATTTGCCCAAAAATCGATTAGTGCAGGCTACTGTTGTAGTCATGGTTGTCATGTCATCCATGTATGCTCGAATTGGTGGTAGTCGCATTCCAGAAGCCAAGCGCTCTCCTCCCACTACTCATTTTGATGACCTAATAATTACTTCCATTGCCATGGTAAAAGCCAGTGGAGAAATGGTGCATCCTGCCATTATTCCAACTTCTAGGCATTGCCATGTAGTGATGAATTCTGAAGTTGAAAAACTAAATTGCAAATCTCCAAGGTAGGCTTTCATTAAATTTGTTATTGTCATTGGTACACTGAAAAAATCAAATGCTGCCCAAAGAAGTTCATGTGGCACTGAACCATATGCATTAGCCAAATCCAGGAATGTCACATGGAGCTCCTTCCTCTCCTTTTTAGCTGATTGAATTTGTTGCCAGATCACATTGATGTGTTCTAAGCAACCTGGGAAACCTGGAATGCCCGCTTTTTGTATTGAAGTGTCAATGAAGCAGTTCTTTAATAGGTAAGCTGACAATCTCTGAGCAATAATGCTGAAGAAAATCTTGCCTTCTACGTTTAATAGGGAAATGGGACGAAACTGACTGATGCTTGTAGACTCTTTTTCTTTAGGTATAAAGACTCCACCTGCTCGGCGCCATGCTCTTGGTACAACCTGTTTTTCCCATGCCACTTTCATCAATTTCCACAGAATTCGTAGAACTCCTGAAGCACTCTTGTACACTCTGTACGGAACTCCATTAGGCCCTGGAGATGATGAAGCCCTTGCTTTATTCACAGCTTGCTCTATTTCTTTCCACTTAGGTGCACAGTCCTCCATTTGGTATTCTGGTGGATTGATAGGTGGGATGTCTGACGGAATTGACATAGGCTCCTGCCTTTTTGAATCTGTATGTGTTTCCTCCAAATATCTCTCCAGCTCAACCTTAGATGCTTTTAGTGTGCCATTCTTCTCACTGGTGAATAACTTCTTTACAAATTTGAATGGGTCTTTATAAAAGTTAGCTCTCGCACGCTCCTTCTTTTTGTAGCGTTTCCGTAGGCGCTCAGCTCTGTGCAATGTTGCAAGCTTATCTTTTATGACCCTTTGTAAGAGATTGAGTCCCTCCTTCTGACTTTGTTCTGCTCTTCTCCATTGGTTCCTCAGCTGTCTCCTTTCTCTAACTAAGCGTTCAATCCCCTGCTGCCGTCTAGACTTTCCAGGAATAGTTTGTACTTTTTCCTTCCTTTTTTCAACTCCAAACCTCTCACTTCCATATGCGTAGATGATGTCCCCAAATTTATCCAGCTTCTTTTCAACTGTTCCACTTAATCTTTCCAATGCAACGCAGAGATCTGTGTTTACTGTGTCCCATGCAGTTTTCTCACAAGCTCTTGGCCATTTAACTCCAGGCTTGTGCCCGTTGAGGTTCTTTTCTCTCTTATGCTGGTTTGTCTGACCGGGTTCACAAGGATCATTAGGTTCATCACTAACTGTGTCCATGCAAGTCCTCCTCACATCTATGACAGGGGTGCTGATATCCTGCGAACTGTGGTTTGCTTCCTGTCGCTGGATTTCATTCGACTGACTTGACTGACTTCGTAAGAAGTACTGATCAATGCGAGGCCCTTGTCCCTTCTCCCTCAAGCATTTCATTCTCCCTTGATGAATCTTCAAACCCCTGACTGTTGTCGCCTTGCTCCAGCCGCAGACACAAACCTGGAATATCTCATAACAGAAAATCACATTACAGATAAGGGCAGTTATAAAGTACAGTCGACCCTCTTTATACCACCAGGTAAGGGCCATGGGCAAAAACTGGCAATAAGCGAGGGTGGCGTTATAGTGAGGGTCAATAAAAAAAATTACACACACACAACCTTCTATGTTTGCAATAAATCCAAACGTTTTATTTTTTTAGTTATACAATTACAGTATCTCCAGGCCATTTTAATAAAACATTAGTCTTTTTTAAAACTACAGTACTAGTTCTTAACACAACAGTAAGTTTACTAGTGACGTTTGATCATCTTTTCCCATCTGGTTACAGTTTATACTTAAAAAAAAAATACAAATAAAAAATCAACATTCATTTAGTGTCAAATCACCCAAACAACAATTCCATAAAAACAAAAGCATACGATTTTTTTTTTATATATATACTTTCTATACTATACGTTTGTGGCACAACTTTTTTTTAACATTTACTCTGGTTTATAAAAGTCACTTATTTTAGACTGCGTCAAGCCTTTTTCAGGTTAAACAAATCGACCTGTTCCATCAAGGTAAGCCATTTGTTTTTATCCATTATAATGTCTCCAATTGTCCTTCGATTAACAGTATATGCCTCACATAGGAGAGAAAACATTTGCGATGTCTTGCTGACTTGCTTTCTGATTTTCAGATGCACACATGCAGATTTTTTTCTTTTGTGTTGGTTAAATTTAAAATGTAGGGTCGACTCTAAATGTAAATGTAGGGTCGACTAGCCATTTTGTACTTTCTGTTTTGCTTTAGGAGCAGGAATATTGGACACAAAGGTATGAACAGTTAAGAATTAATTAGGAAAGCGAGTCAAAAGTTAACTGCATAACGTTGTTGTTTTAATTGGCCATGATTATTTCGCTGGTGCTACAATGGGGGAAACTACAATGCTTATATTTACGTTTGCTTGGCTTGGGAAGTTCGCAGGTGGTGGACAGCGGAGTGGCGATATAACAGGTACAAATAGCACTGTTTTTATATTGGTGACATTTATTCAGAGAGAATAGCTGGCGGTATGGGAGGGTGGCATTATGAAGGGGGGCAGTATAACCCCGGACAACTGTACAGTAAAATCAGCAGAAAATAAGATCAAATTCAAATAAGAGCAAAGTAAGGAATACAGTAAATATTTACATTTAAGAGCGAATTCGATTAAGAGCAGTTAACTTATGGTAAAAATATTTGCTTATAAATGTAATGTCCATTAAGAGCACGTAGTTAGTACGATAAGTGAATTCTGTTGTGTACTATAGTTTGTGAATTCTGTTGTGTACTTTACTTTGTCAGAGTTTTGCTTTGAGAATTAATTTTGCTTCAAGTTGAAAGGAGTTTAATCACCTTTGGATAAGACTGATATCTGTGATAGCAAATACATGACATGTGGTTCAGTTCATTGCTTCTATTATTGAATTCCAGTCAGAGCACAGGGATTTATAGTATGGGGGTAGATACTTTGAGACAAGGATCTGAGACAGCACCTTAGAAACTGTGGCAGTGAAGAATCAGGTATAATTTCACTGTCTCTATTGGTTTTAGACATAATGCAGGGAATTGTACAATACTAGCATTTTCATCTTTTCAGGATAAAATATGATATGTGGGAGAGAATATAATCTATGATGGCCAAAATCCTGTGTTAATCATGTAATACTAATTATATTACTGCTGACTGGATGGTAAGGTCTGTCTACTACAGTCTGACTACTGTAAAGTCAGCTTTTTCTAGGAGCTGTTACACTAAAAAAGCAAGACTGTAAATATGAATTTACAAAATGAATGTCTCCAACTCCAAATATATTTTGGCTCACAAAACACTATTTATACTATTTATTTGTTTATTTAGCAGACACCTTTAGCCAAGGTGACTTACAGAGACCAGGGTGTGTGAACTATGCATCAGCTGCAAAGTCACTTACAATTAAGTCTCACCTGAAAGACAGCGCACAAGGAGGTTAAGTGACTTGCTCAGGGCACAGTGGCTGAGATGGGATTTGAACTGGGGACCTTCTGGTTACAAGCCCTTTTCTTTAACCACTGGACCACACAGCCTCCTATTTATGTATATGTGTGCATTGTTTTCACCACTCAGGTGTTTTATTTTTGTATTTTAAAATATATTGTGATAATCCAGTCTTCATGGTCAAATTAAAAAAATCACATTTTTTATATATTTTTCTTTCTTTGCTTATTTGTGCGACAGCGTGTCTGCTGGGTTCCACATTATTTTAATAATCTGTACTGTGGTGGATCTTAATCTCACTGCACTAAAATATGTCTTATTTTTATTTTATATAATGATGTTAATAAATGGGTCAATACATAACCCCAGTGGGAAAACCCCAGCTGGATTAATATAGTTTTAAAGCTGTGATGTTTAGATCAGCCACTGTTTAGATCTATTAAAAAGATCCTGCCGCTTTCTTTATTTGGAGTGTCTTTCGTACATTGTATATTAGAATATTGTTAAATCCGTTTTTTCACCCAATTAGTTTTACTGATATATGATTGAAAACACATTCTATCCTAACCAGAGTGCACAGTACTGAAATGAATCCACAGCGTTTTAAGGCATGTTGCTCATTGCTGATGATATTTCTTAAATAACCAGTATGTACTGTGTGTATATATATATATATATATATTATTAATTATGTCTCAATCCTAAAAGTCTAAGTGATGCAAAACTTTTGGCCGTAACTGTACTTTAAAGCTTGTGTAGACTGAATGGCTGGTAAATTCTGCTGTAAACTTGATCAAGAAGTACTTGGCATGCAGAGGCCTTTTTTTAATAGCAGTGCCTTAAATAGGAAAAGGTAACAAAAATACTATGAAATATAGTCAGTAAAAACTATATTATACAAAACAGCATTTCAGAAATGTATCACGGAGCTGAGCTGGTTTGGTGATATAATAAAAATATAACCCATTTGTGGCAGGGCAGGAGCCTTGCACATGAAGATGTTTTTTTGTGTCAATGTATATTGTAAATAGTGTGTGTTTATTGGGAGAGTCTGTCTGCTGTGTGTGTCTCGATCCCCTGCCTGTCACTCAACAGCGAATGCACACACCCACGAGCCAGCAGCCTGTCACATATGCTGTCAGAGTGGGATTGGCTGCGTTTCGCCGAGGCAAGGCGGGATATCAGGAGGAAATTGTGATTCCAGGAGGTACGACCCCTGGGGAAAGAGCTGATGCCCCCAACCACTGACATTTTTTTGGGGCGGGACAAGGCCAAGCCCGCAGGTGACGCTCAGCAGCCACCGGAGGCACTGCTGAGGGAGCCAGAGGGGAACCAACGGAGACATGGGTGAAAAGCCACAGAGGGAGGAACTGGAGCCCTGAAAGCCGGAGGGGGAGGAGCTACCATCCTCAAAGGCTAAAGTGTGAGGAGCTACCATCATCAAAGGCTAAAGTAGGAGGGGCTACCATCCTCAAAGGCTAAAGTAGGAGGAGCTACCATCCTCAAAGGCTAAAGTAGGAGGCGCTACCATCCGCAAAGGCCAGAGTAGGAGTGAGTGGCTGCCTGCCTGTCTGAAGAGCCAGAGGAGGAGCTACAGTCCCGAGGGCCAAAGAAGGAGGAGCTGCTGTCTAGCGATGGCCAATTCCAAGGTTTTTGGAGTCGATTCCAGAATCAATTCCTGATCTAGGAATTGATGGAATCGATTCTGATTTCAATTCTGATTCCAACCACCCCCCCAAAAAAACAAACAAACAGTTCTTACAAACTATTTATTTTATTTTAGAATGTATTATTGCTGGATTAATACAGCATGAACAATCCAAGAATTAAGTGATAAAAATGAACTATATACATAAACAGAAGAAATAAAAACTGAAGGTTCTGAATATTTTGTGGTACCTGCATGTTAATCAAATACTTTAGGATACCTACATATTAATATATTGAAATAAATAGCAGTAAAAATATTAAAATAATAACCAGTAAATAATCACAATTCACACAAAAATAACTACTTTATTAATTAATTAAATCATTAAATCCTAGTTAATACTGATGCAAAACACCTCAGCAAAATCTGATTAACTTACTTTTAGCTAAAGACAAGTTCTCTGCATACCCTGTTTGTCTGCCGACAGGCCACTGCTACATAGTAGCCTTGGAAAACAGTATCACATCACAGTTTCTGTCCGTGCATGGTCTCCCCTGTGTCCATAAAAAAACATTTATGTTTGCCGTTAAAAATTATAATTACATTGGTACAGTGTTATTACTTATTAGATATTTGGTGAATTACATATTTTAATTTTAATTTGACCACTCGGAGAGAGACATACCTGCGGGTTTGATTTTAAACATGCAGATTTTTCTGTCGGATGGAAGATTCCAAGGTGTTTCCACATCGGCGATGTTGTTTTGTTGTATGCAATTTCTTTTCTGCAAATGCCACATTTCACCTACTTATGCGTTTCGTCAACAAACGAAAAGTAACGCCACACGGCTGACACAGCTGACATTTTCGAAATTACTGCTGCTGCTGCTGTTCTTGTTGTGGAAATGCACCCTCCCTTGAATCACATGATTCACGTGAGAGTCTCGACGGCGCTTATGATCGCATGCACAGTAGATTCGCAACATTCCGTAACAAGTAACATTTAATCGGGAATCGATTCTTCTGGGATCGACTTCCCATCCCTACTGCTGTCCCTGAGAGCGAGGAAGGAGAGAAGCGATAGGTTTCTATGGCGGAGGAGTCAAGGAGACCAGAACCACCACAGCCACCATTGCTGGTAGCGTCACATGAGGTTCCTGTATATGTAAATAAATCCTATTAGTCTGCGGGGCGTATCAGTTTCGTCCTCTGTCTCTGTCTCCTGCCTGTCAGTCAGCGGCGAATGCACGCACCCATACGTCAGCAGCCTGTTACACCACTGAAAATCAATGAAAAGCAATTAATGTTTGGGATGATGAGGGGATAATAAAGCATCTCTATGGCACTGGACTCAATATTGCCCAATGACTATTATATGAAAGCATATAAAAAATACAGTCAAGTACCCAGAGTATTTTGCTTTTAAGTAATTATAAGTAATATTGTATGTGTTTATTGTCTCTTGCAGGAGAGCCTGAGTTCAAGTACATTGGAAACATGCACGGGAATGAGGCGGTGGGCAGGGAGCTGGTTATTTTCCTGGCACAGTACCTGTGTAATGAGTACCAGAAGGGCAATGAGACCATCATCAACCTGATCCACAGCACACGCATCCACCTCATGCCCTCAATGAACCCAGATGGCTTTGAGAAAGCAGCCTCTCAGGTAATGAGCGTGAAAAGCAGGTTGTTCTATTTACAAAATAAACATAATTCCACACTAGTAGGTAAAGTTGATGTACTGAGCCCCTAGTCAAATGAGTGCCTTCAAGATGCATCTGGTTTGACCCCCCTCACAGAGGGGGATACCTATCCTCTGAAATGACATATCCTCTGAAATGACATCCGTACATCCATCTGTTCCTTCATAACACACTGCTCAACATTTACGTGTGGACATTCCTTAGCAGAAATTTACAAGTATACTTATCTAGCTAATAGTACGGTCTGATTTGTAATTGGTGGTGCTTGGTTATCTTTGGAACATTCTGCTTGCCCAAATTTGCTGAATCTCTGCTTGGGCATGTGTTATGCTATTGTATTTTGTGCTGGCATCTATAAGATGCAGGGGAGCTTGTGTTGAACTTGTGAAGGGTAGTACAGGGCAAAACTTGAATATAGTGCATGAGAAATCTTCAATAAACAGAATTGCAAAACAAACATAAAATCCATCTAAATGCATTTTTTATTTTTGATCAAAACACATTGCTCATAAAAGTATTAATTTTGTATGCCTAAATAAGACTGGTTTATCCAATTGAGCCATCCTAAGCCTTACACTCTGGTAGCATACCTTGAATGCAGCTATACTTTTTATTTTTTTTTATTTTACACTGTACGGCATAGACATAGATAGGGATTAAATACTAACCAAGTTTACTGGTATTTCTGAAGGGCTAAAAATGATCAAGAAGGTGTAATGCCTTTTTTATTTTTTTTCACCAGACCCCTTGCAAAGAGCTATCAGCTGCACTGTGCATAAGTGTGGGTGGTTTTAACATTAATGAATTAAACCTGGTTTAAAGAATATCTAAACAATACTGTTTGATAGTTGCTGTAAACAGACTATCTCCAAGATGAAAAAAAACTACCAGTAAGCATGTTTTAGTTTTGTAATTGAAATCCCTTTTTCTATATCGCCACCTTGTGTTTCAGTTTGGGAATTTCAGTTTTCCACTACAGTAGTAAACCACATAGAGCAGTATATATTTTACAAAATCATTTCTTGATATTAAGATATATTTATAATAACGTAGATAAAATATATACCTTTTAAATAATATCTTAATATGTTACTGTTTTTTTATATTCAACTGACAAAACAAAGATTATATCTTAGATATATTGCAGGTCATTTTTCAAATATTTGAGAAATATACCATCTACCAGCAAGAAGATAGCAATAGTCTGCTCATTTGCTTAAGTTATATTATTTACTAAAACACTGTTGGATCCTATAATACAGTATATAGTTTGCGCTCCATGCTATAAACCTTTTGGCTGGCAATTACTTCAAAAGAATTTCTGATTTCCAATGGATACTTGTCCATTCTCTACTCCATGCAGCCTGGAGACCTCAAGGACTGGTTTGTTGGGCGCAGCAATGCCCAAGGAATAGACCTCAACAGGAACTTCCCTGATCTGGATAGGATCGTCTATATGAATGAAAAGGATGGAGGAGCAAATAATCACCTTATAAAGAACATGAAGAAAGTTGTGGATCAGAACTCCAAGGTAAGATATTCATGCTGTGTATAGTGTTTATATTACATTGAAAAACTGAAGACAAATAGCAATGCACGTTACTGTACATGGAAAATAATGGAACCGTTAAAGCGAATGTTAAGACTCCTGTTATGGATAATGACCACTCTATTTGGAACTTGATTGGTGGAGGTGTATAATATACATGAGCTACCAATAAAATAAGTAACTAGCTTTGGGAATTCTAGCCAGTCTTATTAAATTTAAGAATTATTGGTACCACAGTAGCTCTGTAGTCCTTCGGTTTTAACCAATAAAACTTGATAAGACACCCCTGATACAAAACAAATTACATTGGTGGATAGCCAATAAACACCGGAAAACACTGGAAAAACTGTGGAAATGGTTAATCTATTCATGTTGACTTTACCCTTTTCACATTTAAAAAAATAAGTAAAACCTACTACAAAAATAATAATAAACACATTTCCCAGTGCTGCTGGGCAATGTCCCGCCTTCCTGACCTGTATCTGTCATTAATTTGTTCTGAATACTTTAAACCTGCCCCAACTACTGAGTGACAGCACATTCCTACCTTTCTGTTGGAGACTCCGCTTGCGAGATTTAAAACGAGATTACAATCAGGATGGAGGCTTGTTAGCAGGATTTAAAGCTGTATTACAGTTAAGATATACGGAGGATTTAAAACAAAATTGTAGCGAAATGTACAAAAATGCCTACACACAAAAACCCCAGAAGAATGTGCCCGTGACCATAGGGATTTCATTGTGGAAGACAGCAAAGGAAAGAAGTGTGCAAGTACTGTCGAGTTACTATACATATTTTGACACAAAAAAACCGCTCAAGCATTTTGGAAAGTAACTGAAAACACTAATTTCATACAGTATATAAAAAATGAAAGCCCCCAAAAACCCAGATTTACATAAAACTTGAAAATAACTAAAAATAAGCACCGAAAAATACAATTAATAAAACCTGAAAAACAGAAGCCCTGATTATATAGAAGTATTACATATCAAGGGACAAATGTATTGAGTCTCACAACTACTTTGTAAAATCTTAATTATGGTAAAAAATCTAACTGATGTACTGTACTTTCTCCTGCAGCTTGCCCCAGAGACCAAGGCGATCATCCATTGGATCATGGATATTCCATTCGTCCTCTCGGCTAATTTGCATGGGGGAGATATTGTGGCCAACTATCCATATGATGAGACGCGTAGTGGTGAGTTTAGCTTCAAGGGTCTAAAAGGGTTCCTGAGTGGCTTAGTGATTCGATTACAATTTAGATTACGCTTGTTTAGAACTTTCTGTATACTGGGTGCACTGAGAGTAGCAACCATTCTGTTTAAAAAGTAAGGTGTAGTTTTTTTGCAATAATTATATTGAACTCCAAGAGCTTCTCTGATCTCTCTCTACCAAACTGAAAAGGACCAGCCTTAAGGTGAGCATGATCTCAAGAAGGGATTTGTGTTCTATGCAGTGTATGGTGTATCTGTGTGTGGAACAGTAATCAGACAAATTTAATGCAAATAAACAAGAATATATATTGATACAAAAGTAATTTGTTCAGCTGATATACATTACAGACTGATGCTATATATATTTAAGACTAGAATTGTTTTCTTGTGTTTTTGAAATGTTCAAAAAGTTGTAGCTCTGTTGACAGGAAGGTGATAGGGCACCATGAGAAGCACATTGTTCACACCAATGTATATCATTTAACTGTCAATGTATGATTATGCAACTTGATGAACTACCCTATCTTATTTATTTTCAATAGCCATGTATGTTACTTGGATTAGTGATGTAAACAGGGAGACTGCAGAACAGCTATGAGTGAATTGGTTGCCACCATGCGGAGTAGGAAAGCCCTGCTTTGTTTTGACAGGCTCCACTCATGAATACAGTGCCTGTCCTGATGATGCCACCTTCAAGAGCATAGCCCAGGCCTACTCAAGTCTCAATCCAATCATGTCTGATCCCAACAGACCATCATGCCGCAAGAATGACGATGACAGCAGCTTTGTGGATGGAATTACCAATGGCGGAGCTTGGTACAGTGTCCCTGGAGGTGAGTTAATAAATCAGAACTGCAGGCTGCTATTGCACAGGAAAGATAACTAAGGCTCTGTGTAAATCGCGACTTCACGGGATGCATGGAGATCGTGGAATTAGCCCAATACTGTGATTTTTACAATATTCTTAAGAAATAAAAATAAATTATTTCATAATTATTATTTGTATTTTATAAAAAAAAATATCACTTTAACGAAACTGTTTAGCTCTGTTGTGTGTCTGCATATACTATTCTCCATGCACATAGTGCTGTGAAGTGATTATGTTGTGACTATATGCAATCTAGTCTCTAAAAAGGCTAAAAATGTGTCTGCAGCAGATTACGTAAAGCAGTATCCAGCATGAGTTTTACACAGCGATGGAGGTAAGCTCTTCTGTACGTCCTGCAACGTTACTGTAGATCACTACCGAGAATCGGCTGTTGACAGGCATTTAGATTCAAGTATTCACTAAAAGAGAAAAGGCAGAAATCCAGAGCAGTACTGTGACTGCTTTACTTGCAAAGAAAAAAAAAACGTGACTTCCATGTTCCAAAAGTCCACTGAAAACCGTGAAGCACGAAACACATTACATTTTGACCTGACAGAGGCGTTTGTTTGCGCAAATATCCCTTTTGAAAAATTGGACAACCAAAAGTTACGTAAAAATTCTTCAGACTGAGTGTAGCAAATGGTGGAGTGATTCCATCATCAGCTCAGCTGAGACATGAATACTTACCTAAAGTTTCCGAGTATCACAAGCAGGAGATTATGAAATTGGTAAAACAGTCTGGTTATTTGTCAGTGGTCACTGATGAGTCGACTGATGCCCAAGATCAGTATGGGTTAAACATTGGTACCCCTCCACAAAAAATGAAGAATGCACAATTTTCTCTGAAATAACTTGAAACTGACAAAAGTAATTGGCATCCACCATTGTTTATTCCATATTTAATAGAAATCAGACTTTGCTTTTGATTTTTTATTCAACATAATATTGTAAATAAGAAAACAAATGAAAATGGCATGGACAAAAATGATGGGACCGCTAACCTAATATTTTGTTGCACAACCTTTAGAGGCAATCACTGCAATCAAACGTTTTCTGTAGCTCTCAATGAGACTTCTGCACCTGTTAACAGGTAGTTTGGCCCACTCTTCCTGAGCAAACTGCTCCAGCTGTCTCAGGTTTGATGGGTGCCTTCTCCAGACTGCAAGTTTCAGCTCTTTCCATAGATGTTCGATAGGATTCAGATCAGGACTCATAGAAGGCCACAGAGCTTTCTGACACTGGGCAGTACGTTTTGCTCCATAATGCCTTGATAGTCTTGAGATTTCATTGTGCCCTGCACAGATTCAAGGCACCCTGTGCCAGGCGCAGCAAAGCAGCCCCAAAACATAACCGAGCCTCCTCCATGTTTCACTGTAGGTATGGTGTTCTTTTCTATGAAAGCTTCATTTTGTCGTCTGTGAACATAGAGCTGATGTGACTTGCCAAAAAGCTCCAGTTTTGACTCATCTGTCCAAAGGACATTCTCCCAGAAGGATTGTGGCTTGTCAATATGCATTTTAGCAAATTCCAGTCTGGCTTTTTTATGTTTTTCTTTCAAAAGTGGAGTCCTCCTGGGTCTTCTTCCATGGAGCCCACTTTCGCTCAAAAAGCGACGGATGGTGCGATCAGAAACTGACGTACCTTCACCTTGGAGTTCAACTTGTATCTTTTTGGCAGTTATCTTTGGCAGTTTTTCTACCATTCGCACTATCCTTCTGTTCACTCTGGGGTCGTTTGTCCTCTTGCGGCCATGCCCAGGGAGGTTGGCTACAGTTCCATGGACCTTAAACTTCTTAATAATATTTGCAACTGTTGTCACAGGAACATCAAGCTGCTTGGAGATGGTCTTGTAGCCTTTACCTTTACCATGCTTGTCTATTATTTTCTTTCTGATCTCCTCAGACAACTCTCTCCTTTGCTTTCTCTGGTCCATGTTCAGTGTGGTGCACACAATGATACCAAACAGCACAGTGACTACTTTTCTCCATTTAAATAGGCTGAATGACTGATTACAAGATTGGAGACATGTGTGATACTAATTAAAGAAACTAATTAGTTTGAAATATCACTATAATCCAATTATTTATTTTCTTTTCTAAGGGGTACCAACAAATGTGTCCAGGCCATTTTAGAATATCTTTGTAGAATAAGCAATAATTCATCTCTTTTCACAGCTTCTTTGCTTTATTCTATGACATACCAAAGGCATGCAAGTATACATGATAAAATAGCTTTTAATTTCATCACTTTTCAGGAGGAATGAAGCATTATTTCAATGAGCTGTAAGGGTACCAACAAATTTGAGCACGTCTGTACATGGTGAACATGCATCTGACGTACTAGAACTGAAAGCTGTCCTTGCAGATACTCTTTACCTACAGGCTGTTAATTACAACACTGTTTCACAAGCTATTGTAAACTTTGATGTTGATTTTAATGTCAGTGCATTTATCTTTGTATTTAATATTTAAAAAAATAATAATAACGTGTACACATAATTTATAAAATAGTTGTGTGCGATTTTCACAGGGCCTTAAAGATAACACCACTCAACATGAGACCATTAGCACTGTTACAGCCGCGGTTATACTCCTACCTAAAACCGCCTCCAGCAGTCATTATGATGGTTACATTTTAAACAACATCAGTATTAAAATGAAAGACAAACTATCGGATACAACTCAAAAGTTTTATTCAAGCACATCATATCAAACATCTGCACAGCCGAAACGCTGTATTTAAATAAACATAAAAGGGTTTATTTTTCTAACTTAATACATATAAAGCACTACTTCAAAAAATGAATAACTATAATATTATGAACATTTTCAAAGAAACGAGTGTGTAAACAAGTATATGTACATAGAAAACTGTAAAAACTAAAGTAGTTTTTAATTTAAAATGAAAGTTACATGTTTTCTCTTGCGTGTGTTACTGATGCAGCACAGAATCCAGGTTGAGCTGCAGCAGCCCACTGCTTTGCAGTTTTTTTATCAAAATGCGTAAGCCTAAGCGCTGTGGCTAGATTCAAGGTGAAATCTCTCCTACTGATATTTCCCCCGGTGCATTCCTTTTACAAAACGAAATAATTGCTCTACTGGCTGCCAGGTCCAGTAGAGCTAACAACAGGCTTGTATATAAAAATAAAGTAGAATATTCAAGGTTATATTCAAAATAAAAAAGCATGTATTGTAAAAGGCAGTTAAAATGAGTGCTCGGGCGATTCTAGGTGGGTGGGATTATAACTTCCTTATTTTCGTAATCCTGCCTTTAAAATGCCATTAGGGTATTTAATACATGTATTTAGGAAAAATCATAAACGGACAAGCGCATAACTTTCAGACATGCAGAGTAATTTAAATTTTAAAACCTCAAACTGTAAAAAATGACTGATGTGGCAGTTCTAGTATTAAACTAATGTTGTGTATACCTACATATAGATAGAGATATATACTATGAAAAAAAACTGAATTAAAATGCCTTTTTACCTGCACATTATTAAAAGATCAATATGCATCTGTTCATACCTTATTTAGTTTACAAAGCTGTAGCAAATGCTGTTAAGCAGTAATGGTCTGTATAATTTTCAGGAGACTGCTGTAGACTTTAGTTTACCTGATTACAGAGTTTTACAGAGTATCCATAGCAGAATGCTAATGTTGGCAGTAGACGAGTATTTGGAAGCAGGGTATTCAAGCTTGTAATGTAATTGAAATCGAGAGGTTGGAACTTGTGCTTCTTTTCTTGTTCAGGAATGCAGGACTTCAACTACCTGAGCAGCAACTGTTTTGAGATTACAGTGGAGTTGAGCTGTGCCAAATTCCCAGCTGAAGATACTCTGAAGAGCTATTGGGACCAAAACAAGAACTCCCTTGTCAATTATATTGAGCAGGCAAGAGTTTGGTGACACTAAGTTATTTAATAAGACACAACTGTTTTATCCGTATAGAAAAAATTAGGCCAGGATACTAGGGTAGGTTACAGATATTACTTTTGTTCTTGAAAGTAGAAGCATCCCATTCTTAATGTCCAAATAGCCTTCTCATACTAAAGACAGCTAAAAAATGTTTCTGTGTTTCACATCCATCTGTTTGTTTGTAATGCATGCTCTTGACTATACATATTTTAAAATCCTGTTGGCTTGTATTATCCAGATAGCTGAATTGTGGTGGATTTAGGACAACTAAGCATGAACAGTCATCCTATTGCATAAAACACATAAAACAAAGAGTACACTAAACATACTTGACTAGTAAATTGGGGTACTATTTATAATAAATAATGTATGTGAACCCACTGCAAAGTGTTGGGGTGACTGTAAATAATGAAATGTTTTTTTTTTTATGATATGGGTATCTGTGTATACAAATGAGTAGCTTACTAGAAGGCAGTTCTAATGCAATTATTTTCTTCCCTCAGATCCATCGAGGAGTAAAAGGGTTTGTCAGAGACCTGCAGGGAATCCCCATTTCCAATACTAGCATATCTGTGGAGGGATTAAACCATGACATCACTTCAGGTGCCTAAATCACAAATTGCATTGTTTCCAGATCTCTAAAAATAACATTGTGTCATGAAAATCAGGAAAGACTGCAGCTGCAGGAAAGAAATTACCTGAAGTCTTCATTTTTCGTACACTAAATATGCCCATTGTGTTAAGGGAAAACTATTGGGTGTACCGTATAGTAGACTATTAAAACAGACTGTGTGGTCTCAACAACTTGTTCATTGCTGCCACCTGGAGGTCAAGTAAAGACAGACATTATTAAAAAAATGTCAAAACATGTTATGTTACAGAACAGTTTCAATTTATTTTATTTTATAGAGAAGTCCTGACACTAGTTCTGTATGGAAAGTGGTATTTATGTTTTTTTTTTTTTTTAATGCCATTACAGTGTATGCTAAATACATATATGTGTTATTTATAAAACATATGGATAGGTGCTATGTTAGTCACAATAAACCTTTCAATCAACGTGCAGCAGTGGTTGCAGGTAATTTTGTTTTTATAATTTACCTTATGTTGATACTCGCCTTGTTTTTCATTACAGCAAAGGATGGTGATTACTGGAGGATTCTGGCTCCTGGTAACTATAAAATATCTGCCACTGCCCCAGGCTACCTCACTGTGATTAAAAAAGTGGCAGTTCCTTATAGCCCAGCAGTAAGGGTAAGCAATGACTTTGTAAACAACTGGAATAACATCCATCGCTTCCTCTTTGCAGTGAACTACTTCCTTGTTTATTCAGTTGAAAGCCTGTGAAGTTTAAAATAATAATTGACAGTTTCTGTTCACCTGTCTCTGTTTGCCCTAGCCTGTCTGTATTTACATTTATTTAAATTATCCCCATGAAAATTACCCAACCATTTTAATTTCCACACACTATTGACCCAACTAACATAATAGTATGTAATACTATTTTACTATAGAAAGTGTGTGTATATTTGAGTCATCTCATGGTTGATTTTATGTATTCACAGAAATGTATATGTGTTTAGTAAAGTTTTCCCTAGTAAATATCGGGGTGGGTGGACAGAAAAGCAGCTCACCTGCTATTATTCACTGTGAATGTAAAGTTGATGAACTTTACCTTTATTGGTACTACATTACTGTGTTATAAAAATACAGGTTTGTATTGTTCTAAATAAAAGTAATTTATTACATACAAAAATATCTACAAAATATGAAGTCATAACTTTTCTTGACATAGATCAGTATTTTCTTGTTTGGGCCAGATTTTGTGCTAAAACTGGTAAAACCCAGATTTTTTTTCAGTTGAAACAGGCTGTAATTCATCATAATTCACAATCTTCAGTGGCAGAGCAAGGTTACCCGGCAGACGAGGAAAGTAACCTAAATGTCATTGAGGAATCTGATGTTTTTCTTTGTTCCATTAGGTGGATTTTGAGTTGGAGTCTCTGACTGAGCGAAAGGAAGAGGAAAAGGAAGAGTTAATGGAATGGTGGAAAATGATGTCGCAGACTTTGAATTTCTAAACCTACATCATACACGTCATAAAAAAGCTATTATAATAAGCCTGTGTAAAACGTGCAGCATCTGTGTTTTAGCTCTGTTCTGTAAAATCAGTGTTTTCCGTTTGATTGCAAAAGTATATATAATACTGTAACGGCATTAAGATGGACTGCGTGTATTAGTCATTGGTAACAACTCAACCATTGGCCTTCGCGCTGATCTGTATTTCAGGGAACAATGCATGGAGTTCATCTTATTGTAATAATTATTTCTATGTGGATTTTTTTCTGTATATGTTAAGTACTTCAATAAGTATGAATCCAAATAAAAAAAAATAATAATATGTGACTAAACATTAGGACACTGTGTTGTAAGGAATGTGAGACTTTTCTTTTTTGTCAAAGAATATTTATTAAGTAAACCTTGAATCCTAAACTGATATTTAATTGTAAGGATAACTGTATTCATGTCACATTCGTGTCCTGTGTATTACATAACTTAAAATATTTTAAGTTTGCTATTTACAAAGCTATTTCTGTAAACTCATTCACAACCAAAAAGAAAATATAATACTGCTATAAAGCCTGAAGCAAGTGTCTTTTGTGTTCCTCTGGTGAGTTTTATTTTGCTTTTAAGAGATATGAAACACAAACAACAATGCTGTTAGTTATTTTTTATATAGTTTATTATCTCATGAACTCTGCTATAAAGGTGCACAGTGTTATCTTTACTTTCTGATTTCTACTGCTGGACACAACCAGACAGTGTGATACACTGCATCACCACATAGCAAAACTATACTTACCTCTGCAACTTTAGAAAATAAGGTCCAAAAACAGCAACTGTTTAACTTTCTAAAGCATATTTTAATATAAACATAATGATGCATGATTATCAGATGTTTTCCACACACCATTGTGGAGCTTCTGTAGCTGCAATCTCAAAAAAAAAAGAAACTGCATTTTCTTAGATTTCTTATCTAGTTTGTATTGCAATAAAAATGACATGATAAACCTTGAGAATAACAACATTAACAGACTCATTACCTGACTTGTGAGGAAAGTAGTACATAAATAAAAGCTACTTACATTGTGACTGAAAGCCAGTTTTTTGTTTTTTTTTTGGTTTTTTATAAAAAGTATGCCACTTAATGAAAATATAATTAAGTTACATTATGTTTAATATAATGAAACTTTTTTCAGATATGTTAAATCTATCTGCTATGCCTAATAGCACAGGCAGAACTATGTATTATCCTTCAGGATGTGTATCAATGGGTCAGTTTCTATTGTATCTTGTGACATTAACATGTTTAATGGCCACATAAATGCTTTGTTTTCTTTATATTAGATCACTGATCCTAATTAATCAGTTATAATCAAGGAATGCAAGTTTATGTCACAATAAACTACACTGATTAAAACATAAATTAACTTTGATTAAAACTTAAATGCACTTGCTTATGATTTATTAATTGCTTTTACTGTCGTTAAGCAAGCATGTATTTATAAGCCCCACTGTGCACTTTGGAACTTCACACCATGATATATTTAAGCTGTTATTTCACCTACAATTACTGCGTGGTATTGTTTGATATGCAGTCACCGCTATTCTATCACTGCTACAATGTTTGCAGTAGACGGTGTCTTTTTCTAGTCTTAATATTTATTAAAAACCCTTGTTCACAATGGTGTCCACTGGGCAGCAGTTTTTGTTGTAGACAAAGACTTTTCTCCAACACATCTCAAGAGGTTTTAGCATACTTATTATAAGTGTAACATTTCTGAAGTCAACTGTCCAATTGCTATTTGACCAGTTGACTAGTCATGATGAGGGCACTAGCTAAAACATTTGGCTGAATCACTTAGGGCCGGACCAAGTCAAAGTTAGCACTTGGCGAACGAGGACGTGAAAGTATTCGTGATAATAAAACACAAGAGAAATTCCAAGTGAAATCTCGCGGAACCAAAACAACCCCTTTTCGCCCTTCAAAAAGCAGCAATCACTTGTTGACTACAACATCCTGATATTTCCACAAAAAAAAAGTACATGCCTCAAGACACTCCACTGACCTCATATTGAACACTTGCACACCAGGCCTGGTGTGTGTGTGTGTGGGGGGGGGGGGGGGGGCATCCACATTTTTAGGACGGGCTCATTTTGGAAATAAAAATCAATTGGCTCGTATTCTTAATATTTTATTTAACTGTAATGACAATAAACAAACAAATAAATAAATAAATCATATGACAGTGCAATATTATGAACTATCCACACAGCACGAATTACTAGAGCTCTTTCTGGAAAAGTTATTTTTCTTTTAAATTATTATTACCGCATTAGCAACAACCGGGGGTCTGAGCAACAATACTTAGTTGAAACGAATACAATCATACAGTGGGCAGGCCCTCTACAGAGATTGCAATAAACAGATTCCCACACACACCACATTACAGTAAAGTAACGAATGTACATATAATGCTTACTTTCAACTGCCTATTCAATACTGAACATAAAAAGCAGACGCTCGTGTAAACAATCCAACAAGGCGGCCCTACGAAGGGGTTTCCAAACACCAGAAGCAACTAGACATTTTTTTTATTATTATTATTATTATTATTATTATTATTATTATTATTATTATTATTATGCTTTATTAATGATTTCTCATAGATATTTTTTATTTAAGCGATAGTGCCCGTCGATGATGGCTCTACGTGTGATATTAGTTGACCGTGAAGGGAGTTATGCGTCCGGAGCCATCATCGAGAGGGCACTATCTCTATTAGAAAATTATTTGACCATTGTTTTCTTTAAAAAAAACAAAAAAAAAACACCTTAAAACATAAATTTACCCGAACATTTTTTTAAAATAAAAAACAAGGATGACTGTGGCAGAATGGGTATGTGTGTTTGTAGCGGTGGTGGGTAATTAAAGGGTTAATTCACTGGCACTTGAAAAACATGTGAATGTGCTGGAGGGTTTAATTGATTAAGTGGGCGTAAATAGCTGCACAAGTGTGTACAGTGCCTTGCATAAGTATTCACCCCCCTTGGACTTTTCCACATTTTGTAGTGTTACAACCTGGAATTAAAATGGATTTAATTGGGATTTTTACCATTTGATTTACATAACATACTTAACACTTTGAAGGTCCAAAATATTTTTTATTATGACACAAAAGTTAATTAAACAAAAAAAAGACATTTGTTGGTTGCATAAGTATTCACCCCCCTGAGTCAATACTTGGTAGAAGCACCTTTGGCAGCAATTACAGCTGTGAGTCTTTTTGGGTAAGTCTCTACCAGTTTTGCACATCTGGATCCTGCAATTTTTGCTCATTCTTCTTGGCAAAATTGCTCAAGCTCTGTCAAGTTGGATGGGGACCGTTGGCGAACAGCAATTTTCAAGTCTTGCCACAGATTCTCAATCGGATTGAGGTCTGGGCTTTGACTGGGCCATTCTAAGACATTCAGGTTCTTGTTTTTAAACCACTCCAGTGTATCTTTGGCTGTGTGTTTAGGGTCATTGTCCTGCTGGAATGTGGACCTCCGCCCCAGTCCCAGATCTCTTGCAGACTGAAACAGGTTCTCCTCTAGAATTTCCCTGTATTTGGCTCCATCCATCTTGCCCTCAATCCTGACCAGTTTCCCAGTCCCTGCCGATGAAAAGCATCCCCATAACATGATGCTGCCACCACCATGCTTCACCGTGGGGATGGTGTTCTCAGGTTGATGAGCAGTGTTGCCTTTGTGCCACACATAGCTTTTTGCGCGGTTTCTCCCATCTCAGCTGTGGATCTCTCCAGCTCCTTCAGAGTTACCACTGGCCTCTTGGTTGCTTCTTTGACTAATGCCCTCCTTATTTGGTCACTGAGTTTTGGTGGACAGCCTTCTCTAGGCAGAGTCGCGGTTGTGCCATATTCTTTCCATTTTTTAATAATGGATTTAACGGTGCTCCGGGGAATGTTCAAAGTTTGGGATATTTTTTATAACCCAACCCTGATTGGTGCTTCTCCAGAACTTTATCCCAGACTTGTTTTACATAAGAACATAAGAAAGTTTACAAACGAGAGGAGGCCATTCAGCCCATCTTGCTCGTTTGGTTGTTAGTAGCTTATTGATCCCAGAATCTCATCAAGCAGCTTCTTGAAGGATCCCAGGGTGTCAGTTTCAACAACATTACTGGGGAGTTGGTTCCAGACCCTCACAATTCTCTGTGTAAAAAAGTGCCTTCTATTTTCTGTACTGAATGCCCCTTTGTCTAATCTCCATTTATGACCCCTGGTCCTTGTTTCTTTTTTCAGGTCAAAGAAGTCCCCTGGGTCGACATTGTCTATACCTTTTAGGATTTTGAATGTTTAAATCAGATCGCCGCGTAGTCTTCTTTGTTCAAGACTGAATAGATTCAATTCTTTTAGCCTGTCTGCATACGACATGCCTTTTAAACCCGGGATAATTCTGGTTGCTCTTCTTTGCACTCTTTCTAGAGCAGCAATATCCTTTTTGTAACGAGGTGACCAGAACTGAACACAATATTCTAGGTGAGGTCTTACTAATGCATTGTAGAGTTTTAACATTACTTCCCTTGATTTAAATTCAACACTTCTCACAATATATCCGAGCATCTTGCTAGCCTTTTTTATAGCTTCCCCACATTGTCTAGATGAAGACATTTCTGAGTCAACATAAACTCCTAGGTCTTTTTCTAGTTCCCTTCTTCAATTTCACTATCTCCCATATGATATTTATAATGCACATTTTTATTGCCCGCATGCAATACTTTACACTTTTCTCTATTAAATTTCATTTGCCATGTGTCTGCCCAATTCTGAATGCTGTCTAGATCATTTTGAATGACCTTTGCTGCTTCAACAGTGTTTGCCACTCCTCCTATTTTTGTGTCGTCTGCAAATTTAACGAGTTTGCTTACTATACCAGAATCTAAATCATTAATGTAGATTAGGAATAGCAGAGGACCTAATACTGATCCCTGTGGTACACCACTGGTTACCTCACTCCATTTTGAGGTTTCTCCTCTAATCAGTACTTTCTGTTTTCTACCTGTTAACCACTCCCTAATCCATGTGCATGCATTTCCTTGAATCCCTACTGCGTTCAGTTTGAGAATTAATCTTTGATGCGGGACTTTGTCAAAAGCTTTCTGGAAATCTAAATAGACCATGTCGTATGCTTTGCAGTTATCCATTTTCAATGTTGCATCCTCAAAAAAGTCAAGTAGGTTAGTTAGACATGATCTCCCTTTCCTAAAACCATGCTGGCTGTCTCCCAGGATATTGTTACCATATAGGTAATTTTCCATTTTGGATCTTATTATAGTTTCCATAAGTTTATGTATAATAGAAGTCAGGCTTATTGGTCTGTAGTTACCTGGTTCGGTTTTGTCTCCCTTTTTGTGGATCGGTATTACGTTTGCTATTTTCCAGTCTGTCGGTACAACCCCTGTGTCAAGAGACTGTTGCATGATCTTGGTTAGCGGTTTGTAAATAACTTCTTTCATTTCTTTGAGTACTATTGGGAGGATCTCATCTGGCCCAGGGGATTTGTTTATTTTAAGAGCTCCTAGTCCCTTTAACACGTCTGCTTCTGTTATGCTAAAGTTATTTAAAATTGGATAGGAACAGGTCGACATGTGGGGCATGTTGTCCGTGTCCTCCTTTGTAAAAACCTGTGAAAAGTAATCATTTAATATATTTACTATTTTTTTTTCTTCATCGATGATTTTGCCATTTGTGTCTCTTAGACATTTAACCTCCTCTTTGAATGTTCTCTTGCTGTTATAATATTGGAAAAACATTTTGGAATTGGTTTTAGCCCCCTTAGCAGTATTGATTTCTATCTCTCTCTTGGTCTTTCTAACTTCCTTTTTGACTTGTGTTTGCAGTTCCAAGTACTCTTTCTGTGTACTTTGTTTTTGGTCCCTTTTAAACGCTCTGTAAAGTGTCTTTTTTTGCTGAATATTTTTTTTTAATTGATCTATTAAACCATTTTGGCCATTTTGTTTTAGATTTAGATTTGTCTACTTTTGGGATGTAATTGTTTTGTGCCTCTAGTACTACATTTTTAAAAAACAGCCATCCTTTTTCTGTGGATGTTTTCTCTATTTTACTCCAATCTACTTCTGTTAGTCTCTGTTTCATACCTTCATAGTTTGCTTTTCTAAAATTGTAAACCTTAACTTTAGTCATTACTTTTGGGGTTTTAAAAAATATTTCAAATGAGACCATGTTGTGGTCTGAGTTTGCCAATGGCTCACTGACCTCTGTCTTCATTATTTGAAAAGACTAAGTCAAGGCATGCCTCCCCTCTAGTCGGTGCCTTGACAAATTGCGTTAGGAAGCAGTCATTTGTCATTTCCACCATTTCAATTTCATCCTTCGTGCCCCCCATCGGGTTTTCCCATTTTATACAGGGGAAGTTGAAATCCCCCATTAGTATGGCTTCCCTTTTCTACACGCATTTCGAATGTCATTGTACAACAGATTATTTTGCTCAGCGCCTGAATTTGGCGGTCTATAGCATGCTCCTATTATTATGCCCTTTGAATTTGTGTCCATTATTCTGACCCATATTGATTCTGCATTGTTTTCTTTGTCCTGATTTAACACCTGGGCTTGAAGACTATTTCTTATGTATAGCGCTACCCCTCCGCCTCTTCTGTCCTGCCTGTCTTTTCTATATTTTGTGTACCCACTAATATTATATTCGTCTCCATCAATCTCAGACAACCAAGTGTCTGTAACACCTATCACATCGTAGTTACTTGTTAGTGCAGTAGCTTCAAGTTCTAACATTTTGTTTCTGAGACTTCTAGCATTAAGATAAGCTCCTTGGTCTTCATGATGCTGTTTGTTTAGATATGCTCTCTAACAAACTCTGGGCCTTCCAAAAACAGATGTATTTAATCTGAGATCATGTGACACTTTAATTGCATACAGGTGGACTCCATTCAACTAATTATGTGACTTCTGAAGGCAATTGGTTGCACCAGAGCTTTTTTAGGGGTGTCACAGCAAAGGAGGTGAATACTTATGCAATCAAGACTTTTCAGTTTTTTATTTGTAAATAATTTTGAAAAATATGTAGATTTTTTCCCCCACTTCGACATTATGTACTATTTTGGGTAGATCAGTGACAAAAAATCCTACTTAAATCCATTTTAATTCCATGTTGTAACACTACAAAATGTGGAAAAGTCCAAGGGGGGTGAATACTTATGCAAGGCACTGTATATAAGGGAGCACTGAGAGCACAGGTTTAGTTGGTGTTAGGATTCTGGAGAGTGTAGGTCTCTGATCCTGTGTGTAGTGCTTTTTCTTTGTTAAAGTGTGTGAGAGATCTGTTTTTGTTCAAACTGTTTATTTTGTTGTGTTTGTTTTGTTTAATAAATACGCGCCGTAGAGCTTTCACCTGCCGTCTGTCTCCGAGTCTCCCTACCTTGCCGCCTGACAGCCCTTCCACTCGTGTCATCCTGTGACAGGCATACATATAAAGAGAAAAAACGATGCATTTTTAATAAGTAAGTCGATTTTAATGTTTTAGTACAATCTCTCATTAAACACAACTCTAAAATGCCTCCTAACTCACCATGTTTCTACCTTCAGCCAAATCCTTTCTCTTCTGAATCTACATATGAATGGAGCAATATTACAGAACTGTCCGCGTCTCGCTTTGTTGTTGAAAGATGCCATGCTTGTGCTCCAGTCGAGCTGACAGTCTATGATTGGCTCTCGGCAGTTGCAGGTACAGGATTGGTTGCTTTCATCGATACAGAGTATTGATTGGCTGGTTATGGTGGATAATAATTTGGACCAATTGTGTCTTTGTTTAATATTTTCTGTCCAATAGTGAACTACGCTTAAAAATACAGCAAGTCAAAAAGAAAAACCCAGCACCTGCAAACTGGCCTTGGCAATCAAGGCAGTCTGAACACCCACTTCTGGATTAGTCCATGTGACTTATAGCACAGAAAACACAGGTACCAGTTTTTAGGTTTCTGTTTAACAACACTGTTTATTTATATCTTAATACACACATCAGATGGAAAAAAAACCTTTTAAATGTATTTGATCTTTTAGCGTGTTCTAAAGTTTTACTCTGAATGTGTTCTATACAGATAAGTTATACATTAAATGAAATAAATGATGTTGCTTACACAACACAAAACAAAGCGTTCTCTCATTTCCACACTTGTCTACACGATTGCCAATTGCCATTCATTGGTACTCAGTTGTATAATTGAGGGAAAGTTTGCTTTTCTTGTTGTGAAATAAACACATTTTTTGATCGGTTTGATTTAAAACCTGCTGATAAAAACATGTTAAAGGAAGTTACTTGGAAAATGTGACCCATTATTTAGATCTTTAGGTACAAGCCTAGACCTGACATTTTTTATAATGTAAAAAAATAAATACATAAAATCCCAAAGTGTATTACAACATTATGTGGAGTTCACCCACCAAGGGTGAACTCATAAGAAAAAGGAAGGGGGGAGTTGGAAGGGGTGGGGGAGGACGGGACAGAAAAACAAGATTTTTGAACAATTCTTTAATTTTCATATTTTCAACATTAATAAATGTGATTCAATTGCAATTATGCGACTCAAATATAATTAACTATTGAATGTAGTACAACACAAGAACAATGAATATAACATTTTGCACTGTGGTAATTTACATTCTCAGGGAGCATAGTTGTGTTTGTAAAATGTAATTACACATTGCGAAAACAGGTACAAATTATTGCTAGTGTACAGACAGGCAAAAGAGAACTACAAAGTTCCTCAATAAAGTCACTACCATTTTAGTCATATCAAAACAAGTTCCATGATAATCTTCTGTTCCTTATTGGCTGCCACAACATTGTTTTTTTGTAAAATGTTTAATATAGTTAATGAAGTAAATAAGTGTACTGGCATTAAATGTAATATTCCCATGTATATATATATATATATATATATACTTTGTATAATATATTCTGCAGCAATGATGGTTTGTACATATCAGTATTTTATTCAGTTCAGTCCATACAGCAACATTAAACTCCATGTGCTGCATCCCATTATCTTGTGCCAGGCCTCCAGCTTGAACTACCTCCAACTACTAAACAGACCAGCACTACATCATTTTTCAAATCTTTCCAGAAGTATATATATTTGTAATACCAGTTTACAACTAAGTTCATTTAAAACTATATATAAAAAAGGTTGCACTTCTGAAAAACAGATGTGCTGAAATGTGTTCAGCTATTAAATAAACAAACTTGGTTTATTTGAGGTTTTCTGTGTTACCCTCTGCTTACTCTTCTGTATTGATGAGGGTTTCTTTGCTAATGCGAGTCTGTCTTGCTCTACATTACAATTACATGTGTATCTTCTCTTCTCTACCTTGCCAGAGCTTTCATCTGTATTCAATGACTGTGAACCGATGATCGATGCTACACCAGAGTCTTTTGACTCTGCTCTTGGTAGAGAAGGAACATATATGCCACAATCTTTGTAGGTTGGGAATGTAGTTGGTCTATTTTTTGAGTTTTCAAACTCCTGAGATGTCTTGTTAACCTGGTCACTGTAGTTGTCTGAAAGGACTCTAGAATGCTTTGCGTTTTTCAGTGTTGCGGTTGCCGAACTAGTAAAACACAAGCATGCACTAGACGTTTTGAAGCAGGTGCAGGAGAAGCGACGTGGGATATCATAAACACATTCACCATCTACACTTTCCCTCTGTTCAACATCTTCAAGAGCTTTGCATGCATTCATATCTACATAATGAGACCAATTTTCTTCTTTTGAAGAAAGGTCCACTCTACTCCAGGAATTACCAGTTTTCTCCTGAGATACCCTGACAGTTCTGCTGTTTTGTTTTGCCCTCCTTGCCATTGAGTCCTCATAGTCAGGAGGGTTCAATTGTTTAAAAGCACTGGAGCCAGAAGAATGAGAGCAGCTATGCAACTGATTTTCTGCTCCTTCACAATTTTCAAATGAACCACCCTGAACTTGACCTCCTGTAAGTCTGAGAGAGGATGGCCGAGTAGCTGTTCTACTGTTGCAGGATAAGGTTTCCTGGTTTTGATGATTCAAATCATTACCTACTGGCACACACTGCAGAGCATGGTGGTTTATATGTGCATACGTAGTCTCTTCTACCGACAGCTTCTTCCAAATCTTAAAGACAAAAACATTCAGTTCATAATACACTGATACTTGTCTTGCCCCCCCTGCTACCTGGTATGATACCGATTTGGCATGGGGAGATGGAGAAAAACAGTGTCAGCAGTGGAACACAAAGATGCCATTAGTACTTCAGCAAATCTATCTGTTTTTTTTCTTTTCTACTTTCTAGCATTAATCATCGCAACAATTTGGATAAGACCAATTGACATTTTCTTTTTCACAACCTGTGGGAATTCAAAGTTCAAACTGGGAGTTTATCATTAAGGAGAATAAGAAGTGACCTTTCGGTAAAGCTTTTTTCCATGGCATAAATATTTTTTGAAATTGAGTTGCATGTCAACAAACAAATAAATGTAATTATTATGCAACTCTATAACCAATATTTTAATAGTATTATATTAAAAGTTTGCCACACTAAATATACATGGTAAGTTTGCAGTTTCCCAGTTCTTTTCCCATGGTTATACTATGCATTTACCATAGTTTATCATGGTTTGATATACTTTACCATACCTCTCTGGGCTTGACAAGGCTTACATTTGCATTACCATGCCTTTACTATGATTTCACACTTTTCTAAGCTTTTATTACAGTAATCTTTTATGCTAAATGACTAATTAACAAGGGTTGGCACAAGTAATGCCCAATACAAGACTTAATAAACATACTCAGCATACATAAGGCACACAAATTGCATTGGCAGTCTAATGGTGGGTACACATAAGCACCCTTTTGCATAGCTATTGACTGTGTAAATAGACATATAAATGAATCATTTAAATACTTTTAGCAACGCAACATCAAACTTCCTTTGTAAAGTAGAAGGTATACCTTATTTTGTCTGAAACACACCACAAAGATTCCGATTACAGTTACTATGCAGAGCATCAGTACACCGACCAGCAAAGCCAACACAGCATGTAAAAGAATGGAATCAAGTGAAACGAATCCAGGGACTTCAGTCTGACACTGCCCAGGCACCTGAAACAAAATACAAGTAGATAATCCTGAAATAATACACAGGGTGAGATGTTGGCATCGATAATCACCTGCAACTTCATTCAAAACTACAATGCATGTATTGTTCTACATTTCAATCAACCTTTAATCCTGATGCTTTGTTTGCTAATGCTGCAATCTATAATCTTGCTAATGCTACAGAACCATGTAGACATGGGATCCGTCAGTTTAACAACAATAGCTATTGCTAAATTTCTCATTTTCAGTTCTGCTTAATTTGGGGATTTATCCTAGATAATTCCTCTAAGTTTAAATGTAGAGTAGTATCTTGTTTACAGGGCCAACTAGCTTTTATTTAAAATGCTAATGGGGCAATATATGTGATAAATGTGGAAAAGGTTTAAAAGCAATGATATGGTCAATGAATGGTTCTTTGCATCTATAACTGACCACCACTAGAAGATAACCTTTAAGACAAGGGTGCTCAGGGCTGTAGCCAGCCATGAAAAATCACAGAGGCACTTACTTGCCCATGCACCCCTACCACCACTGAAGTTTTTATCACAGAAGAAAAAATATATTAGATTATTATATATTGTTTATTTAAATGCAACTCCAGAGACTCCACAAGTAAATAGACACAATTTAAGCATACAGTATGTCAAGCTGCACGCTGCTGGACTCAACAGAAAACGACCATTAACTATACACCCAATTTCAACGGTGAATTGATGGCCTATTCACAGAGCCCAATGTTTAGGTCTCAGGACAGCTGTGGCGACACAGCAGAAGGCCCTATGTATAAGGCATATTTATTTATATGTATAGTAAGTCTGGGGTGTACAATTTTTGCAAAAAAACTTGTTGTCCAAGGGACAAAATGCTAGAAAAATCTACTTGTCCTTCTGAAAAATCTAGTTGCCCACTCCCTGTCGCACAAAACACACACAAAAAAGTAGAATATAACTTGTAAGATTTTGGTTTTATTTAACAGTGAACACAATCAATCAATTAGTGATTAATGGATGGATCTAGCCTTGTAGCTTGACTGGTTCAATTATTCAAGATGCACAAAATGTTCCCTGTGACCTCAACAGATGTGTAACATACTTTAAGGAAATGTTCCTTTCAGTGCAGTTTGAAACAAATTTGCTAGTAAATTTAAGTAACATGCTAAGAGTACAACTATGGGAATTATTCAAATATAAAAATAGATGCTGCCTGTTTTTCCCACTCTTTCTCTATACACTGAATCCAACTCCTGATGTACAGGTGTTTTAGTTTGTTGCATCAGATACAAAATTATTGCCAAATATTACTGCTGCTTTGTGGAATCCCAGATTTTTAAAGGACTTGTGTATAACCTATCAAGTTTCTCTGTATTTTGTACTGTTTTTCTACCAAAATGCACACAATATTTACAGTAGGCTCCATCAAATTCTGAAAACACAAAATGTTTTTCATTTTGTTTATTTTTATAATATACTTGTACAACATTTTACAGCTATGTTTCCTCATCTAACATCTTGTCCCATGATGGGTAACTGGAACACTGCTGCAGCAGGGGGATCCTGGTTTCATAGCCTGATGGCTTGTTTTGGGGGGGAGAACAACATTCTTTCTCTGCACTACTCTCACTGAAAAATAAATACATACATAATTAATACATAAACACATTGCCATGAGATTTAGTCTTTTTTTAATAATAATAAAATATTGTACAGATAATCTCATTACAGACGTGCTCAAATTTGTTGGTACCCTTACAGCTCATTGAAATAATGCTTCATTCCTCCTGAAAAGTGATTAAATTAAAAGCTATTTTATCATGTATACTTGCATGCCTTTGGTAAGTCATAGAATAAAGCAAATAAGATGTGAAAAGAGATGAATTATTGCTTATGCTACAAAGATATTCTAAAATTGTCTGGACACATTTGTTGGTACCCCTTAGAAAAGATAATAAATAATTGGATTATAGTGATATTTCAAACTAATTAGTTTCTTTAATTAGTATCACACATGTCTCCAATCTTGTAATCAGTCATTCAGCCTATTTAAATAGAGAAAAGTAGTCACTGTGCTGTTTGGTATCATTGTGTGCACCACACTGAACATGGACCAGAGAAAGCAAAGGAGAGAGTTGTCTGAGGAGATCAGAAAGAAAATAATAGACAAGCATGGTAAAGGTAAAGGCTACAAGACCATCTCCAATCAGCTTGATGTTCCTGTGACAATAGTTGTAAATATTATTAAGAAGTTTAAGGTTCATGGAACTGTAGCCAACCTCCCTGGGCACGGCCGCAAGAGGAAAATCGATCCCAGATTGAACAGAAGGATAGTGCGAATGGTAGAAAAAGAACCAAGGATAACTGCCAAAGAGATACAAGCTGAACTCCAAGGTGAAGGTCAGTTTCTGATCGCACCATCCGTCGCTTTTTGAGCAAAAGTGGGCTCCATGGAAGAAGACCCAGGAGGACTCCACTTTTGAAAGAAAAACATAAAAAAGCCAGACTGGAATTTGCTAAAATGCATATTGACAAGCCACAATCCTTCTGGGAGAATGTCCTTTGGACTCAAAACTGGAGCTTTTTGGCAAGTCACATCAGCTCTATGTTCACAGACGAAAAAATGAAGCTTTCAAAGAAAAGAACACCATACCTACAGTGAAACATGGAGGAGGCTCGGTTATGTTTTGGGGCTGCTTTGCTGCGCCTGGCACAGGGTGCCTTGAATCTGTGCAGGGCACAATGAAATCTCAAGACTATCAAGGCATTCTGGAGCGAAACGTACTGCCCAGTGTCAGAAAGCTCTGTCTCAGTCGCAGGTCATGGGTCCTCCAACAGGATAATGACCCAAAACACACAGCTAAAAGCACCCAAGAATGGATAAGAACAAAACATTGGACTATTCTGAAGTGGCCTTCTATGAGTCCTGATCTGAATCCTATCGAACATCTATGGAAAGAGCTGAAACTTGCAGTCTGGAGAAGGCACCCATCAAACCTGAGACAGCTGGAGCAGTTTGCTCAGGAAGAGTGGGCCAAACTACCTGTTAACAGGTGCAGAAGTCTCATTGAGAGCTACAGAAAACGTCTGATTGCTGTGATTGCCTCTAAAGGTTGTGCAACAAAATATTAGGTTAGCGGTCCCATCATTTTTGTCCATGCCATTTTCATTTGTTTTCTTATTTACAATATTATGTTGAATAAAAAATCAAAAGCAAAGTCTGATTTCTATTAAATATGGAATAAACAATGGTGGATGCCAATTACTTTTGTCAGTTTCAAGTTATTTCAGAGAAAAATGTGCATTCTTCGTTTTTTGTGGAGGGGTACCAACAAATTTGAGCACGTCTGTATAAGCATTTCATGTATATCATTAAACATATTTGACAATCTTCATGTTTTAATAGATTCACAAATCAATTGTGCATGCCCAATAAATAACTAATATAACTAATATCGCTTTTGTTCAAATCTAGTATATACAGTGCCTTGCAAAAGTATTCAGACCCCTGACCAATTCTTTCATATTACTGAATTACAAATGGTACACTGAAATTTCATTCTGTTTGATATTTTATTTTAAAACACTGAAACTCAAAATCAATTATTGTAAGGTGACATTGGTTTTATGTTGGGAAATATTTTTAAGAAAAATAAAAAACTGAAATATCTTGCTTGCATAAGTATTCAACCCCCACACATTAATATTTGGTAGAGCCACCTTTCGCTGCAATAACAGCTTTAAGTCTTTTGGGGTAAGTATGTACCAGCGTTGCACACAGCGTCGGAAAGATTTTGGCCCATTCTTCTTGGCAGATTTGCTCCAGGTTGTTCAGGTTGGTTGGACGACGCTTGTGGACCGCAATTTTCAAATAGTGCCACAGATTCTCAATGGGATTGAGATTAGGATTTTGACTGGGCCACTGTAGGACATTCACCTTTTTCTTCTTGATCCACTCCAATGATGCTTTGGCTTTGTGCTTGGGATCATTGTCCTGCTGAAAGGTGAATTTCCTCCCAAGCTTCAGTTTTTTAGTGGACTGAAGCAGGATCTCTTGCAGTATTTCCCTGTATTTTGCTCCATCCATTCTTCCTTCAATTTTAACAAGATGCCCAGTCCCTGCTGATGAGAAGCATCCCCACAGCATGATGCTGCCACCACCATACTTCACTGTAGGGATGGTGTGTCTTGAGGCATGGGCAGTGTTAGGTTTGCGCCACACATAGCGCTTTGAGTTTTGGCCAAAAAGCCCTATCTTGGTCTCATCTGACCACAAAACCTTTTCCCTCATCGCAGCTGGGTCACTCTCATGCTTTCTGGCAAACTCCAGACGTGCTTTCAGATGGTACTTTTTGAGTAACGGCTTCTTTCTTGCCACCCTCCCATACAGGCCGGTGTTATACAGAGTTCTTGATATGGTTGACTGGTGCACCATTACTCCACTCCCAGCCACTGAACTCTGTAGCTCCTTCAAAGTGATTGTTGGCCTCTCTGTGGCTTCTCTCACAAGTCTCCTTCTTGTTTGAGCGCTGAGTTTTGAGGGACGGCCTTTTCTTGGCAGTGCCTGGGTGGTGTGATGCAGCTTCCACTTCCTGATTATTGATCCAACTGTGCTCACTGGGATATCCAAACACTTGGATATTATTTTGTACCCTTTCCCTAATCTATGCATTTGTATTACTTTATCTCTAACTTCTGTAGAATGCTCTTTGGTCTTCATTTTCCTTCAGATTCACAGCCTGACCAATGATCCTTCAACAGTGGGGTTTTTATCCAGAAAATGTGACAGCAACTTTAATGGTTCACAGGTGGAGGCCAATGGTAAGGTAATTGTGTCCTCGTTAGGGCAATTTCTTTCATCGGTGTAAACTGGGAGCTTCCACAGCACAGGGGTTGAATACTTATGCAAGCAAGATATTTCAGTTTTTTATTTTTCTTAAAAATATTTCCCAACGTAAAACCAATGTCACCTTACAATAATTGATTTTGAGTTTCAGTGTTTTAAAATAAAATATCAAACAGAACAAAATTTCAATGTACCATTTGTAATTCAGTAATATGAGAGAATTGGTCAGGGGTCTGAATACTTTTGCAAGGCACTGTATATATATATATATATATATATATATATATATATATATATATATATATATATATATATATATATATATATACACACAATCAGCATGAAGTTTTAACATCTATGTAATGGAAATCATATATATATATATATATATATATATATATATATATATATATATATATATATATATATATACAGTGCTGAGAAAAAGTTTGTGAACCCCAATGATAATTATGGAAATCCCATAGTTTTACCATGATAGCCTTCTTGAATCAAAAACAGTCGTTTCTTAAATATCCAATAGGGTTTATATTAACCAATTCCATGTCTTTTGAAACAAAATGATGTATGAATTAGACAAATAATGAGTATATGTGAAAAAGTAAGTGAACCCCTGGTTTTATCAGCTCAATTAAGGGGATAATTAGAATCAGGTGTTTAAATATAACACCCTATATAAAGATCAGAAACTTTGTGAGTTTGGTCTTCACCATACAGGTGTGTGGAAACACGTCATGCCACGATCAAAAGAAATCTCTGAGGACCTCAGAAAATTATTAATGCTCATCAGTCTAGAAAGGGTTACAAAACCATTTCTAAGGATTTGGGGCTCCACCAATCCACTGTCAGTCAGGTAGTCTATAAATGGAGAAAGTTCAACACCACAGTCACTGGAGCGGTTGTCCTTCCAAAATCTCTCCACAAACAAACCAGAAAATCATCAAGGAAGTCACAAAGAACCCCAGAGTAACATCCAAGGATCTTGCAGGCCACTCTCGCCTTGGCTAATGTGATTGTTCATGACCCAACTATCAGAAAAATGGTGTTCATGGAAGGAAAGCCAGGAGGAAACCACTGCAATCTAAAAAAACATTGCTGCCCATCTGAAGTTTGCCAAAGAGCACATAGATGATCCACAAGACTCCTGGAGCAATGTTCTCTGGACAGACAAGTCAAAGGTAGAACTTTTTGGCTTCAATGTGAAACGTTATGTTTGGCGAAAACCAAACAGGAACAGAAGAACCTCATCCCAACTGTCAAGCATGGTGGTGGAAGTGTGATGGGACCTGGACGTCTTGCCATCATTGACACAACCATGGATTCTGCAAGATTCTAGAGGAGAATGTCAGGCCATCCATCTGTGAGCTGAAGCTGAACCAAAAGTGGGTCATGCAGCAAGACAATGATCCTAAACATACAAGCAGATCTACAAAAGAATGGCTGTAGAAGAAGAAATTCCGCATTTTAGAATGGCCTAGTCAAAGTCTGGACCTAAACCCCATTGAAATTTAGTTGCAGGACCTGAAGCGAGCTGTCCATGCAAGGAAGCCCTCAAATGTCATTGAGCTGAAGCAGTTCTGTAAGGAGGAATGGGCCAAAATTCCTCAAAACTTATGTGAGAGACTGGCCAACAGTTACAGGAAATGCTTAATTGAAGTCATTGCTGCTCAAGGGGGTGCCACCAGTTACTGAATCTAAAGGTTCACATACTTTTTCACACATGGATATTGAATGTTGAATCATTTGTGGATAAATAAATCTTGAAAAAGTATCATGTTTTTGTGTCATTTAATCAAGTTATCTTTATCTACTATTAGGACTTAGATTAAGATCTAATAACATTTTAGGTTTGAAATATGTGAAAATCCTAAGGGGTTCACAAACTTTTTCTCAGCAGTATATATATCATTTAAGTTAAAAAACAAAATATGTAAAGATGGGAAAGTTTGTCTTGAAATGCTTCTAAACAGTAAACTTCACATTTTTAAAAACATCCCAACAAGTATTGTACACGCTTGACCACAAACTTGACTTAAAATAATTTTCTAAATTACAGTACGCAGCTTGTTTTTTTCTAATCCGCTAGTACCTTAGCGACTATGGGTTTTTTTGTTGTTGTAACTTTACTAGGCTGCTGCATTTAAATGTCAGGTCCATGCATTAAGAAAGCAGCATCACTTATTGCTAATTTACAAAAGTGTAAATAATACCTTAAATTTAAAAGGTTAGTCTGTGCATTGCTAGAGGCTGTCTTGGCAGCCATTTCTGGGTTTCTTTCTAACCAACAGAAGATCAAAATTTCTTTTTTTTTTTTTTTAGGAGCATTCCATCTATACATTTAGATGATTATCACCCTCTGTCTGTAGTCATTAGTCTCAGGACTTAAGGACTGCAGGTTTATTTTATAAATCAAAAAATAACAACAAAAGTTATTTCTTTGTCCTTAAATTTCTAACCCTTTATTACATAATGCTCAACCGTTTCTGGAATTGTATACTTCACACAGATCTTCTCAGATCTTTCCTCTTTCCTGCCCAGTTCCTTATTTAACCAACTATTGTTAACCAACTATAATCACTCTTCTCCGTTTATAACCCATTAATTGTTGCTAGATCTACCATTTCTTTGCCCAGTATACCAGAATGCCCAGAAACTCATATTAACCTGGTGGCTCTCTAAATATACGAACACAGAAAAATATGGTAATAGCAAACTAGGTTAGCAAATTGAAAAATAAATAAATAAAAACTAATTGTCAGACGGGTAAAGTATAATGGCTAAACTTGTCGTCTGTTGGGGGCAAACCCCCAAACCCCTACCTAAACGGACATAATAATATTCACAACCTAAACTGCAGTTTATAAGCCAATAGCGGTTTAGAATTGGAATATTAATAAACTGAGTTCACTAAACTGCAGGCTCCCAAGGGAATTTATTATTCCTTATTATTAGGCTGATATATACTTATTTTTAATCAACATTATTACTTTGCCTCACCTTGTAAAACAGTCGCTAATCATCCTTGGTTGTTTCAAAGCCATTTGAACATGTTTAACTAAAAGCTATGGTGGTATGAAATGAGCTGTATGGTATCGCTGTAGTGTGCAATGTGACAGTTAAAAATTTTGAAGAGCACAGAGGCTATATCGGTGGGACTTTTAATGTATGCACACAACGAGGGAGGAAATGCATGACTATTGGTATGATTTTAACCAAGGTTCGTGCCTTGGGGACCTCATAGCTGGCTATGGCCTTGGTGCTGTACAGTACAGGTCAACCGCCAAGGGTTTCATTACGATAAATGGAGCCTTTATTTTTATTTTAAACATTTTCAATCTCTTATTTACAGGTTAATGTACCTTTTCATTGTCTGGCTTTTCCCGAGTTTCCTGATTGGTGCACACAAATAGGGTGGCTTCTCATATCTTGTGCCACATTTATCTATAGGTTAAATGTTAGAATAGAAGTTCACAGAAGGATCAACAGGTTTGAATGAGTACCCTAATCGCTGCATAAGGATCCACATTTCTAATGAGAACACTAAACTGTTAATAAAAGTAATACAAGTTTATAAGAAATCTTGGAAATAACTGCATGTTATTCATTTTTAGTTGCTTGATAGTGCCAATGTTAAGACGCACTGTGAAGTGCACACCACCACTGCACATGCAGCCACACCTGTTGTAAACTAAGGGGACAGTTGTAGGAAGTCATACATCTCATGGCAAAATGTCTTCAACATAAGTTCATAAGACTGTTGGCGAACTACTGTAGCAGTAATAGTAGTTAACAGATCATAAATCTGTTACAGTTAGTCTAACAGTGATTTATATAGCCTCATGCGTTCATTTGACACATGACAGCTGTGGGAGATGGCTAATCTTAGTGGCTAAGTAGGGCAACATGATTAGGTAAAGTTAAAAGTTTTGGCTGTTTATTAGACACTATTTAAAAAATAATAAAATGCATTTATTTTCAGAACTCCCATAATAAAATAGAATGATTCTATACAAGGCAAGTATCTAGTGACAAGGCAGGTTTTCCAAGAAAATTATCTTTTTTATAAGCCATCAAATGTGAACATCACATGTCATCATAATGTACATCTGTTTAATCATTTGTTTACCTAATCTTCAGATATATACAAAAAAAAAACTGCTCAGAGCCTTGAATTCACATTCCAAAAATAAATCTTTACTGATTACCCTTAAGAGAAAGGTTTAGTTGCTAATCCACAGGTGCATAGAATGAATTTTCCAGGAAGTTACTCCTCAATGCTAAATTAGAAACAATTGTGCATGAAATGTTGGCTGCTGTTTTCAGCTAATATTTTTTGGCCAGAATCATGAGGTACCCTGTTCAGAGGCCTGCAATAGCCCTTGTGAATGTAAAATGCAACTGCCTTTGTGGTCCTTAGCTATGGCCAAAAGTTTTGCATCACATAGAATTTTAGGATTGAGACATAAAAAAAAAATAATAGTAATAATAATAATAATAATAATAATAATAATAATAATAATAATAATAATAAAATAAACTATATGAACACAAATTAGATATTTTATTTAACATCATGTAATCAAATAAATTACAAAATGATATTGCAAAAGTCTACCGGAAGCCATAATAGTAGTACAGTATTTTATTCTAGATTTCGAAATGTCACATTTTTCAATTTTTGTCAGTTTTTTGTATATGGAAAACTACTAAGTGGTATGTAATTCAATATGTTAATTTAACATTATTCAGCTGGTTTCATTCGACTTTATGAAGCAAAATTAGTTAATTCTACAGGTGATGCAAAACTTTTGGCCATAGCTGTACAAAGTTCTCATTTCCTAACAAATTGATTTAAACTCCCACCACCATTAGAATATATAGAGAGAGATATTTATAAGGGGGCAATTATATTTACACATCCACACATCCATGTCAAGGAATCATAAAAAACTTTAAAGATTAGTGGCTCTACCCTACCACAAACATATTTTTAGAAAATTGAGACACAAAATAATTATCTAATATAATTTATAAATTCTGGCCATAATATGGGTTTTCAATTGCCAGGTACTGAAAATATTTGAAACAGCTGCTTAAATGAATATAATGAGATTGAAAATAGTTAAAGAAAGCTATGAACCTTACCTTTAAATTCATGAAAACCAAAAAACAGTAAATGTTTCTCTCCATCACTTTTGCCTTCAGCTGCAAATGAACAAGCTGCAAATGAACAGTCTAATTCGATAGAGAACTCTCACTCTCAAGTTCTGCTTGGGAGTGTTTGTATTTTCTGTGTCTGTAGAATGAGGAACAACATTAAACAATGACTCGGACTGCGGCATGTTATTCATAAATATTACATATTATATTGGTGTACAGTGTTAACATATTAAAGACTATACTTTTCTATGCGTTAATAAACATTTATAAGGGATACAGCCAACAGTATGTTTGCCATTTTGATACAACTTATAACTAATCAGCTTTTCACAGCTAGAATTCATCTAAAAACTATGAATAACCAGGATGTTACCCTATTTCACAGGATTTATGAGCTTTGACCAAACTACAACTTGCGTGTCTTGTTCCTTATTATTGTTGTATATGGCCATATTGACTAGGAAAACAGGAAGTATAATAATTGATGATTCTTTCATCTGTATCTTCACATCGTTTTGATTGTACTCACAGTTTCTAGTAACAAACATACAGGTTTCCTCTCTGGCTATTAAATTATGCTGTGCCTGTGGAGAGCTTACACCTGATTTTAACTTCCTCATTTTGCAAACAATAGCTTCCCCTGGGAATGTTCTAGCTATGCTTTTGGAGAACAATTCGATGATTACTTTTCCATTCCACATAAAAATTATGAATGGATCCATTATAGTATCTGATTGGAAGAATTTTGAAAGTGTTAAAATAATGGGAGAAAGCTAGTTGGACAGGGCACAACTTTCAATGTAAAACAATCAGCTAGCACAGAAGATTGATTTCTGTTTTCCCCTTAACACTGGAGAAAGAACACGTCCGTTCCTTTTTTTTTATTTTACTAGTCCTTAAAAACTATTGGAAACTGAAGTCCTCTATAGAGGAGCAACTGCACACAGCTGGACTTCACAGCACAACTTTGTGCCTCAAGACCTTGAGGCACTCCCTGTCCATAGGGCGTGGAAAAGGTCATTTGCTTTCCCACGCTCAGCAAGCCTAGCTAACACGTGTATGCAATGCTGTAATGGTTTGTGTTAAAATGTGTTTTTTTTGTGTGCACCAGTTGGATCTCAGCCTGAGATTAATCTTTTAAATGCACAATCTTTTGTTGTTTCTACAGCTTCATCTGGAAACTATAAGTGCAAATGAAGTGTAATAAGGCTAGGTGGGCACAAACAGCAGTGTAACAGGCTGACTGGACACGAACTGGTGACTACATACTCCCCAAGTGGGAGTCCCAGCCACTCTACAAAAGAACCAGGCCCAAGCAGTTATAGCACTAATAACCATGGGGTCAGAATCTGGATCAGTAGTGCATCACTCAACATTTCCCATTACCAGCAAGGAAATCAAATACAGTATGCGCACAAAAAATGTGCCCCTGAATATACAACTGTATGTGCACCATCAATGTGGAACGGTATTCTGTATTTTATAAGTGCCTGTTTGTTTAATGGCCTGCATGTGGAAGCACACACAAACTTGCATGTACTGAAACCTAGACTTAAAATGTTCACACATGTAGAGTATGGCAAAAAAAAAAAAGAAGACGACAGATAGCCTTAAAAGTTTTTACAGTATTGCAGATTAAGCAAGTCATGTTTTCTTACATTTTTGCAATAATAAATCAGTGTAATGATTTGATAGGCATTTGCAATTTTTGGAATACTGTATTACTTGTCCAGAATTCTGTATGTCATGAGATTTTTGTCCACCTGGTGGCATCATGACTCTTAAAATATAATACATGGAAACATTGGAACATTGGAACATAGGAACATTGCAACATTTTCAGTTTATAGCGCTAGCAGAATTATATTAACACAATTATGATTATGGAATTATTTTTTTTCCCGTTCTCATCAGATGTGTATATCTATTAGGGCATGTGCAACAACAAATGAAACACACAGTTGAAAGTAGAATACTGTTTTACTGTAACTACAAAAACCTGACGTTCTAAATGCCCATGCTTCTACAAGTTCTATGTTAAATCATATGTATACTCGAGCACTGTGCCTTTGAAAGATCATTATAAGTTCACAGTACCGTACTGCATATAGTGAGCGACTGACAAGTCCACACCTGCAATGGAGAGAGGCAAAAATGCCAGAGAAGGAAATACTAGTCACTACCCCCTTTTTTGCTCATCATTCTACACAGTTTGAATGAGAATGAGGTGGTCCATGACCAATCTAACTGCATAGCTACAGAGAACTGGAATTGCTCTTAAAATACATGTAGTCACATACACATGATTTAGTTCTGCTGTATAGCATTATGGCAAGGGTGTTGGCTGCCACGGTTGTCTACATCATGCAGTCTCGCACTGTGTTTGTGTCCACACCTTTGCTGACAAGGGCACTGGCTCCAAGCATGTTACAAAGAGGTCCTATCTCAGTGTACCGGTGTAAATATATACAACACATATTACCTTCAATACATAACTAGTGGAATCTCTCTGCCATTTACATATATTAAGATTACAGATCCAGTGATCCTGCGATAACACAACACGGCACAGATTGGATAAACAAATGTCATAACGGGAACATTGTGACAGCAGCTTGATGTTGAGCCATATTACTCATTCAGTTTCAGTCAGAGCAAAAGCAGCACATAACTGACTTTTTTTTATTGAAATTCAGTACATTAAAAAACGGAAAATCTAAATCCTTGTAATGTAGTAGATATAACTATATAATCTGTCTCAGATGTTATTGTAGGACCATAAGAGTATTTAAAGGGTTAAACTTTGCTGTAATGATCTAGCACGAGAAATAAAGCCAGAAGTTTATAACATTGTAGCATGGAAAAAGATGGCCGTCTGGTCACCAGTAACATCTGATAAGTTTTGGGGGGGAGACAGGCCCTCCTGAATTCCTGAAGCCTGGAATAGGCCTCTGAATCAGTAAGAGATAGCAAGCATAGATGTAACTGGTTCCCAAGGTCGGCTGTTGCAAAAGTAAATAATTCTAATTAAGAGAGAAGCTGATCTTTGTTCCAATGAATTATACAGTCAGTCAAAAAAAAGAAAACAGCAGAGATAACATCTTGAACTGCAACGCTGCTTTCAATATCAGGCAACGAATAAGTCGAATAAAAGGACGCTGCTATCCATATCTAGCAAGCAAGGTCAGAAGAGCAGAGAGCTCCCAAGGATATTCAACCGCAACACCCCAGAATATGGTTAAAATTGTGAGACGCTTAAATAATACAAAAAGGACATAAAGAGAACTGGATCAACTAGATCGCCACGGAAGAAAGAGGAAAGGTCAACAGACATTGAACCAATAAATTAATGAACTGATTTGGCCTGCTGGCACCAATCAAATTTAGAATCAAAGATTTCCTATATATTTAGAGAGACTGGGTTGTCTGACCAGGAATAGGCAAACTGTACTGCAAGTCGGCCCTCTGACAAAAGTGGAACCACAGAAAACTTAATAATACCCTGCATCGACTGCAAGACAAAAATTGAGTATTCCTGGTTCAACTGAAAGAGATTTAACAAAACAAATCTACATTGGGAATGTATATATATATATATATATATATACTCAAGCTCCTCCTCATCTTCCTCAGCTTACATTCTAATAACAGAGACCCGGCGTTTATTTACAATATTTGCCAGCAGACCCGGCGCACATTGGAGACGGGCGATTATTTGAGATATATATATATATATATATATATATATATATATAGTGCTCTCCATAAGTATTGGGACAGTGAAGTCAAAATTGCTATTTTTGCTGTACACTCTATGAAAATAAGCAATATGAAAATAAGAGTAAAAGATGAATATGAGGCAAAAGTACAGAATGTCACCTTTTATTTCTGGTGGTTTCAACTAAGAATAACAGCACTTTTAGAGTTCCATCCCCCCATTTTATGTGAGCATAAGTATTGGGACAATTCAACTTAAAGCAAATATAAGAAGTATAAAAGCTAGTATTTAGTCACAAATCCCTTGCATGCAATAACAGCAGTGAGTCTGCGACCCATTGACGTCACCAAACTCTTAGTATCGTCCTTTGAGATGCTTTGCCAAGCCTTTACTGCAGCCATTTTCAGCTGTTGCTTGTTTTGGGGAGTTTCTGACTTCAGTCTCCCCTGATGAACTCCTTGGTTGTGTTGGCAGTGTGTTTTGGGTCATTGTCCTGTTGCATTGAGAAGTATCGCCCAATGAGTCTGGTGGCATTTTCTTGTACATTGGTAGCCAAGATGCTTCTGTACACTTCTGAAGTAATTCTGCTGGTGCCATCATTCGTTACATCATCAATAAAGTTGAGTGAGCCCGTTCCAGAGGCAGCCATGCATGCCCATGCCATGACACTACCTCCACCATGCTTCTCAGATGAGGTGGTATGCTTTGGATCATCTGCAGTTCCTTTTTTTCTCCACACTTTTGCCTTCCCATCACTTTGATAAAGGTCAATCTTTGTCTCATCTGTCCATAAATCTCTGTTCCAAAACTCTACTGGCTCATCTCTGTACTTTTTAGCAAATTCTAATCTGGCCTTTCTGTTTTTGGTGCTGATCAGAGGTTTGCATCTTGCAGTGTAGCCTTTGTAATTCTGCTGCCGAAGTCTTCTGCGAACAGTAGATTGTGACACTTTCACCCCAGCATTCTGGAGGTTGTTGGTGATTTCACTGACACTTATTTTAGGGTTGTTTTTCACAGCTCTGGTCATTTTTCTGTCATTAACTGCTGTTGTTTTCCTTGGCTGAACTGGTTGTTGCCGATTGCTGAAGACACCAGTGGTTTCTTTCTTTTTCAGGACATTCCAAACTGTTGATTTGGCTATGCCCAACTTTTATGCTATGGTTCTAATTGAGTTCCTCTTTTCTTTTAGCATCCAAATCGCTTGCTTTTCTTTCATAGACAGCTCCCTAGTCTTCATGTTGGATTATGCCTACTGACACCAAACACAGACTCCAAAAGCAAAAGCAAAGGATAGAACTGAGACTACACATTCACAGCTCTTTTATGTGTGAACAATCAATGCAACAGGAAACACCTGATCAATTAGAAACACCTGTGAGCCAAATGTCCCAATACTTATGCTCACATAAAATGGGGGGATGGAACTCTGAAAGTGCTGTTATTCTTAGTTGGGAAAACATATATGTGTTGAAACAGCCAGAAATAAAAGGTGACATTCTGTACTTTTGCCTCATATTCATCATTTAATCGTATTTTCATATTGCTTGAGTGTACAGCAAAAATAGCAATTTTGACTTCACTGTCCCAATACTTATGGAGGGCACTTTATATATATTCAGTTATCCTATTTACATGTTTTAGTCATGCTATTTGATTTTGTCAAATTTGAAAATCTCCTTTTTCAATTGTCATTCTCTGACTAACAAATCTCTGCTTCTCAGTGAACTTATAACTGATACCAATCTCGATCTTCTCTGTCTAGCTGAAACCTTGCACTCTGTAAACGACATGCACTCGCTGCATATAGCCACTCCAAATGGCTATTCCTTCTCTGACAAACCTCGCCTCACTGGCCGAGGCGGGGGCACTGCTGTTACTGCAAATTCTGTGCTCGCTTCCTCAGTTCTTTGTTTGCCAGCCTTTTCTTCATTTGAGCATCTCACCATCAAGCTCCCCTCTCCCATGTCCCTTATCCTTGCTGTTATCTATTGTCCACCAAAGAATAACTCAACTTTTATTGCTGAGTTTTCAGAATTCCTCTCCCTCATCTGCACTTCTGCTGACAAAATCCTACTCCCAGGTGACTTCAACATTCATGTTGACTTGCCTTCTTCCCCCCTAGTGACCGACTTCAACACGCTCCTGGACGGTCTTGGGCTCTCTCAATCTGTCAATGTCCCCACACACCCGAGGACACACCCTGGATCTGCTCATCACCAGGGGTCTTGACCTCTCCAATCTCTCCATCTCAGATATCTCTCTCTCTGACCAATTCTTAATCACTGCTAATATTAATCTTCCTGCTCCTTCCTCTGCTACTGATACTGTTATTTCCTTCTGTCCCAAGAATCTGCGAATCCTCTGAAACTTTCGGAATGTGTCTCTTCATCCCTTTAACTGGTACTCTCCCATACTCAGTTGACGATGCAGTGACCCTCTACAATGCCACGCTTATTAAGATCATCAACACTGTTGCCCCACTTACAACCAGAACGGTCAAGAAAGATCGAAACTGCCCATGGTACACCCTCGAACTTTGAATGCTTAAATCTGCTTGCCGCAAGCTTGAGCGCAAGTGGCAGTCACCTGGACTAACGGTTCACAGAGAGATCTGGAACGACCATTTGGTAGCTACAGGCGTGCGCTCACCGCTGCCAGGGTGAAGTACTTCTCTGAAATCATAACTATGGGAAATGGTAAACCCAATGTTCTCTTTAAGACCATTGACCAAATCCTACATCCAGCCACCAATAGATCCATCTCCCGTTCATCCTCCTCTCTTACCTGTCATGATTTCCCCTCTTTCTTTTGGAACAAAATTGACAACATCTATTCTACGCTCTTCCACCACAAACCCAGTTTACTATTTGACCACCTTGACTCGCCTCTGGTTGCCTCTCCTCTTTCTCTCCTCTCTCTGTTGCTGATGTCTCTGGCCTACTGTTGAAATCAACTACTGCCACGTGCCCCCTGGACTCCTGGCTGACTAATCTTGTCCGTCTCTGTGCTTCTGATCTTGCTCCTTCCATTATGCACACTCTCAACCTGTCCCTGGACTCGGTTCTTGCTGCCCTCAAGCTTGCCCGAGTTACGTCGGTACTCAAAAAACCCTCCCTTGACCCGGCTGTCTTATCTAATTTCCATCCCATCTCCAATCTCCCTTTTCTCTCCAAAATTCTCGAAAGGGCTGTAGCCAGTCAGCGCATGAGAAGCTCAACTCATGGATAACAATCTGCTTGAATCTCTGCAGTCTGGCTTCCGGCCGCATCACAGTACCAAAACTGCTGATGCTGCTTCTCCTACTGTGCTTGTCCTCCTTGACCTAACAGTCGCTTTTGACACCATAGATCATAGCATTCTTCTTGACCACCTTCAGAAGTATGCTGGGATCTCTGGAACCTGTCTCTCCTGGATGTCCTCTTATCTATCAGGACGCATGCAGTCTGTTTTCTATGCTGGATGCAGTGGTGCCGCAAACCCAGTCACTTGTGGTGTCCCTCAAGGGTCTGTTCTTGGGCCTCTTCTTTTCAACATCTACATGGTTCCCTTGGGTCACCTCATCCAACAACACAGCTTCATGTTTCACTCCTATGCTGATGACACCCAGCTGTACTTAAAACTCGATCCTGGAAGCCACTCTGCCATGGTCCGGCTCTCAGCTTGCATTCAAGACATCGAGGCCTGGATGTCTGCCAGTTTTCTTCAGCTCAACACTAGCAAATCTGAACTCCTTCTAGTAGGACCTAAAACTCAACTTAAGAATCTCAATATAACTACCCTGAACCTCGAAAACTGTCTGCTGCTGCCTTCCCCCACTGTACAAAGCCTTGGTGTACTTCTTGACAGCAACTTCTCCTTTGATGCCCACATCTCCTCCGTGGTCAAATCTTCCTTCTTCTATCTTTGAAACATCTCCAAAGTCTGTCCCTTCCTTTCCCTTCTGGATGCAGAGATACTCTGTCATGCATTTGTGTCCTCTCGACTCGACTACTGCAACTCTCTCTATGGTGTTCTCCCGGCACGCATAAACCAACTACAGCTAGTTCAGAGTACCGCTGCCAGGATCCTAACCAGATGTAAAAAATGTGATCACATCACCCCTTGTCTTGCCCAGCTGCACTGGCTACCTGTAAAGTTCAGGATTATTTTCAAAACTCTCCTTCTCACCTACAATGCCCTTCATCACACAGGTCCTGAGTACCTCTTCAACCTGCTGACCTGCTATGTCCCTGCCCGCAAGCTGAGGTCCTCCAACTGGCCTGCTTGTTATCCCCAAGCAAAAGTGCACCACACTTGGAGAACGCTCATTTAACTTCATGGCTCCGACTCTCTGGAACTCTCTTCCAGCTTTGGTCCATGATGCTCCCACCGTCACTTGCTTTAAATCAACTCTGAAGACCAACTTGTTCTCTCTTAAGCCTGATATCTGTTATTTGCTGTTGTGTCGTTGCTACTTCTTTTTCCTTTCTCGCATCCACAATGTTTTAGAATTCTTTTCACATCCTAGCCTTGAGTTGAATGTATTATGCATTGTTTTTCACTGTATTTCATGTATTATGCATTTTTCACTGTATCTTATAAAGCGCTTTGTGATGGTGGTCCACTATGAAAGGTGGTCCGCTATATAAAATAAAGATTGATTGATTGATTAAGAACCTTGCTATTATTATAGAAAGACAAATATAAAATCTTGATGAATGCTTGCTTTTACTTATAATTGACATGTCACTTTAAGTTGAAATATTAACTGAATAGTATCAGTGGCTAAACTTATTGTACTGATTATTTTGACACTAATTAACTTTCTTACTTTGTACCGTGCTACTTTGATAAAATGTATATACTCTATAACCGTATTGTGTTGTTATTGTTCGACTGGGTTTCACTTTCTGGATCTTGAGCTTGGTTGGAAGTAATTAATAATTAAGTGCTGATTATTTAAAGCCATTACATATATCAGCTAGTTACTCTTGATTGGGTATTGTAAATTAATTTACTTGTTAATACTTCCCACATTATCCACTGTGACAAGATACCACTGTGGGACCAGGTGGGGATGCACATTTTTATTTATCAAAAACAATAATCAAAAACAGAAATGATAAGACACAAGGGCCAAAACAAAAGGTTTAAACAAAATACACAAATGTACACAAAAAACTGCTGTCAGGCTGAGCATTCGCCTTCACTGAATAGATCTTTAAACAAACAGCAACACACAGAAACACACAGAACAAAAACTTACAAAACTCCTTTATCTTAAAGAAGCCCTGTGCTCTCCTTTTATGTAATGTGGCTGCTCCCAATTAGCACAAATTATTCTATTAAGGATCAGCCACATTCTCACATTTTTTTGTCAGGGATTAACCCCATCCCTGCCAATCACCACCAAATCACAAACAAAACACCAATTATTTATAGGCCTCCCTGGGCGATGGCAAGATGGCCTCCCAGGGTGATGGCGAGCTGGCATCCCAGGGCGATGGCGAGCTGGCATCCCAGGGCGATGGCAAGATGGCCTCCCAGGGCGATGGCAAGATGGCCTCCCCTGGGCGATGTCGGACTGGCCTCCCCAGTCGATGGCGAACTGGCATCCTCAGGTGGTGGGGAACAGACATCCCCAGGCTGTGACGAGCTGGCATCCCCAGGTGATGGTGGTAGGTGTGGCTCTCCCTCGGTCACTGGAAACTGGTGTGGCTCTCTCTCTTGGGCTCTGGACACGCAGGCTTCCCCTTCATGGGCTGTGGATGCGCAGCCTCCCCCTTCTGGGTGCAGGATGCTCGTGCTCCTCCCACATCTGCTCTTTGGGCTCAGGCTCCTCCCGTATCTGCTCTTTGGGCTCAAGCTCTTCCCCCACAGGCTGTTTGCATGCCAGGAGCTTAATTTTTTCCTCCTGTGTGTGCAACTCGGGGCATTCACGCCATCCATGACCGAACCACTCATCAATCTGGTGGGACCATTATTATTATTATTATTTATTTCTTAGCAGACGCCCTTATCCAGGGCGACTTACAATCGTAAGCAAAAACATTTCAAGCGTTACAATACAAGTAATACAATAAGAGCAAGAAATACAATAACCATGGAACAGTCCAGTCAATGGTGGTGCTCGTCCCCGCAGTACACACACGCAATCCAGGGCTCTGATGTTGGGAGGGGTGTAGGGTGCCTCTGCTCCTTCACCCGGGAGTCCTTTTCCCTCTCCTGGAGTGGGCAGCAGGCAACGCCGTGCCCGTACTCTTTACACAGGAGGCACCATCCCCCTTGCCACTCCCAAGCCTCAACGAAGGTATCCAAATCATCCTCCCACAATGCTTGAGAGGCGGCATGGTCCAGCCAGATGACGAGGTCCTGTCTTGCAGCTGGGGCTCTTTTCCACTGCCTTCTTCTTTTCCCCATTTTTTCTTTAACCTGCACTTCCTGGTCTGAGTCTCCAGGGAGAACTTCCCCAAGTGTGACAGGATAACGCTGTGGGGTGTTACTGGCATGGAAGGAGACTCAGATACAGGGAAAGCTAGGTTTAAGCGCTGATGCACATTTTTAATGAACAAAAACAATAAAAACAGAGGGTGTGGTCATAAGTCGCTGTACTGCATAAACCAGGGGCAAGTGTGAAGCAGATTTAAATAATTTCATAGTTAGAGTGGAAACACAAACAAAACACCAATTATTTACAGCCACATCCACTCAGAAGATTGCTTTCTCCTTGGTAACTCAATTTGCCCAGTAATTATCACATATCGGTAAGTATGTAAACAACCATAATACACATATACATCCATAGCTCCCAAGCCAACACAGTTTGTGCCACACCTGCATGATGGTTTTGTTCCTGCTATTATTATTATTATTGTTATTATTATTATTATTATTATTATTTATTTCTTAGCAGACGCCCTTATCCAGGACGACTTACATTCGTACGCAAATACCTTTCACTTGCTACCACTCTAAAACTCTGTCTGCCTTGCCCAGTTTAAATTCTGATAAAACACTTTCAAACCTAACTAACACCACATATGCTCCGCTTATGAGTCACATTCAAAACACAATAAATAAAGCAAACCAGCCAAACTCAGTGGAAAATAGTTCCAGAGAGACAGACATATTATTTTATAAGGCTAACTATAGTATTACAAAATAATGTCGTTATCTAATGATAGAAAAATTTGGCCATATAAATGTTTACTTTGGTAAACCATTGTAAAAGCGTAAAAAGTGTAATAAGGCAAAGTAAAAAGCATAGTGAAATCATGGTAGGGTTGCCAATGAAACAGCACTAAAATAATGAACACCATTGTTCGAGATATTTTTTACATGTGTCTGCTCTTTTTTCTAGAAGTGACTTGTTTTCATTCATCAAAATACTGAATTTGTCTGTCAAAATATACAGCATATGTTATCTAACAGAAAATCTGCATGTGCTAGCCTCTCTCTTGCTCTCAGAAGTGTGAAATGGATTCGGGACTGGGAGTGACAACCCTGCTCAGGCGTGCTGACAGCACAGGATCAAAAGCTATATTAAAAAAAATAACAATATAACCATGGAAATTATGGAACATAGCCCATTCTGTAGTACCTGGAAACAGAACATAAGAACATAAGAAAAGTCTGAGAATGAGAAAAGGCTATTTGGCCCATCAAGACTCGTCCCTTGTTATCACACCATTTTCCCCTACTGGGGGGGGGGGGGGGGGGGGGGGGGGGGAAACTAATTTAAAAGCACATAATCTAGTCTTTTTTAAATGTTACCAGTGTTAGATCATACCAATTCACCTGATAGGCTATTCCGTGCACTTATAATTATCTGTGTAAAAAAGTGCTTCCTACCTTCTGTTCTAAATTTACTTTTACTAAGCTTCCACTTATGCCCTCTTGTTCTGTCTGTGTTAAATTTGAAGTAGTGTCTTGGGTTAACTGTATCTATACAATTTATGATTTTAAAGACTGTAAAAGACTGATATGTAATTCTTTTAACCTGTCCTAGCACATGGAATTGGTTAATATAAACCCTATTGGATATTTAAGAAAAGATTCAAGAAGGTTCACAAACTTTTTCTCGGCACTGTATATATATATATATATACAGTTCTAACTCGTGAGGGAAACTGTTGCTCTATATGGACTACTTTTTTTAGGGTCCTTTAAAATGAATGGTTACAGCAAGTGTTGCTTCTGCTCTGAGTTTCACCTCAACTGAATAAGTCATTCATGGCAGGTTGCTATGCTATGCTGTCAAGTGTAAGCCTTTGTGATTCTGTATAACAAAGGGGACAGTGCCCTGCATCTCACAGGATATATATCCTAATGAAAGTCAAGGACAAGGAGATCCCACTTGCCATATAATTCCAGATATCCCTAACACTTTTTCAAAAGGCCAATTCTTGTAGATATCAGCCAATTGAATTTTCTAAAATAAATCAGACTCATAAAGGGTGCCAACAGAATTGCAATGTAGAAGCACAATTGCACATACAACTATAAATAATCCAAGAGCTGGAATGTACTGTGTGTCATAAGATAGACAGCATGCAGATGCTAAATCATTAGATTTCTGAAGGAACTGACCACTGGAAAGTGTGTCATGGGATACTGTGTTTGTGTCACATCATATTAAGTCCCCTGCAGGTCTTCCCTACACAGTGTTATTAGAGGGTAAACAGAAAGTCAAAAGACCAAGGTTGTGTGTGTCACAACATGCCAGGATGTTCTGTTGCCACCTGTTACTGTTTATCCTTGTTTCACCATCTGGCCTTTGTTCTTCATGTATTCTCAAAATGTCTTGAATACATTAGAAATCATGTTTAGATCATTGCCAATATTGTAGAATATTCTGTCAATCTTAATACACTGTTTCCTTATGTGTCTTCTCCTGCTTCTTTTTTTCTTATCATGGCAATGACATCTTGAAAATCCAGACAGGAGTAAATTAAGTTATGTTTCATCACAGTTGCCATTATGCTTGTATGTTAAATAATGCATTAAAGCATAGGACAGTTAAAACTCGCTTGGATGTGTAATAATGTAGTGTTGGCACAGTTTTGGTGGGGGAGGAGTAAAATGTACTGAAGCTCACAAAGCTTATTTCTAGAACACAAACTGCAACATAATCCCTCAAACCATTTTTTTCAGAATCTTAACTTTTTTTTTCTTTTTAAAACTGAAACATATTTCTGAATAATTCAATAGTATCTACGTAGGTTCAGTGAAAGCTGGCAAGTTACAGACTTGTTCAATTGGAGGTGTTCAATTACTTTAGGATTCAAGGAACCAGTTACCAACAATGAAACCACCCACTTCTGTTCAATTTGTAATGACATTTGATAAAATCATTATATAACACTCAAAATGCAGACAAATCTAAACAACCAAGAATGACATCCCGTTGTTTGATTTACAAGGTATGACTTTCGTGGTCTTGGACACAGCTAGAATGGAACAGTCAGACAATTATTGGTTGGTATTAGTTCAAAGGAAATTGGTTGGCCGTGAAAAAAGTTGATATCGCCTTTACTGCACATGTGAATTTCTTAAATTAAAGGTAAGGTTCACTGCGCCAGTTGACATTTTCCATCTGTGAATTTTTATCATTGAGCACCCTGTATATCACTGTTTGTATTTTAAATTGGTTACCATAAAATTGCAAAATATAGCAAACGGTTTTAAACCTACAATGTTATCTGAATCTTTATTAAAAGATACATTTTATGAGAACAAACATATTTCTCAAAAAGTAAGCATTTGTCAAGGAGTAAAAATGTTTTTTTTTTAAATTATATATTTAGCTAAAATACATTTAATTAAATATTCAAATACAGATATGTGTTAAAAAATGAAGAAAAAAAAAACATTTCAACGGTGCGACCAATCTAAAGATAAAAATAAATGAAACATGAATTTACTTTACATCTAGATAGATAAGATGACAAATGTCACATAAAAAAAGCTTTGTTTTTGTTTTTGAAAAATAACTAATGGCATTTCAGTCTTTTAATCTCCATTTGTTGCATTTCCAACAAACCCTCCCTTTAATTTCAGAAATATGTGCATGCCCTGTAAAGGCAATTGTGACAGGATTGGCAGAGGTTTGAGACTCAGAGACAGTATAAAGTTCAAAAATAAAGTTTTTAATAAACAAATACAAAATAAACCGGCACAAGAGCCAAACAAAAAGGTTTTAAACATAAAATAAACACAAAGCAAAACTTACAAAAATAAAGGTTTCCAGGCTGGGCGTTGCCTTCACTGGATTAAAAAAACACAGCACACACAAAAACACTCTTTCTTTCTTTCTTTCTTTCTTTCTTTCTTTCTTTCTTTCTTTCTTTCTCTTTCTTTTTCTTTTTCTCTCTCTCTTTCTTTCTTTCTTTCTTTCTTTCTTTCTTTCTTTCTTTCTTTCTTTCTTTCTTTCTTTCTTTCTTTCTTTCTTTCTTTCTTTCTTTCTAGGACTCTCTCCTTCCTTAGCCAGGGCCTCTCCCCTGGCTTTTATCCCCTGTGGCTGGAGCCCAATTAATCAATAATTGCTGATTATTCAATTAGGGCTCCAGCCACATTCTCACATGTTTTCCTGGCAGGGAGGAATTTTAACCCCCTCCCTGCCAGTCCCAACCACATTCATAAAGACGGGGCAGTCCCACTTTTTTCATGGTTCACCAATTTCCTGTGACACCGGTATCTTAAAAATATGCTAATCAATGGGTGTTTGTCATAAGTGAGGATGGTCAACTATGGATAAATGAAATTTTCTGAGCATGAACCAATTTAAGCATTTTGAATAGGATCAGCGGTGGCAATGGCCCATGGGTTAATAAAGGCTAAAAACGAGGGATTAATTGCAGTTGCATTTATAAATAAGGTGACCACTTGTCACACTTTGGATGGGACAGTCCTGTAATTGGGGTCAGTGTGCCTGTCCCCAAAATGTCCTGGTTCACTTGAGTTATTGTGCAACCACCGCAATGAAAAAAAATACCTGAAAGAATGCAAGGGATATGTGGAGTGCAGTCTCATATACAGTAGCTGTCCTTATACAAGTCACGTGGGGCTTAGGTAGGTTAAGTAAGCACGTGTTATTTACATATTGTTCGTAAAGCGAGAAGATGGTAAATGATAAATGATCTTGTTATATCTGAGTTGGGCAATGTTTCCACTGCTCTACACATCAGAGTGTCGACAGAGAGGAAAACCAATGCTTGAAAAATCTATTTTTTTTTTCAAAACCTTTAACAGCCGAAAGCAAGACCCAAAGATGACTGTGGCAGTGCTTCAGATTCCCTCATCTAGAAGTCAGCAGCACAGTGCAAAGACTAGTTCAAGTACCTTTCATACGTTTAAGGCAAGAGAGACCAGGAGAGTTCAAATATAGTAAACCCATACCCCCCCCTGAGGATTGTCTGTATTTGGCAGTTTAAAAAGACATCATAATTTAAAGCAAATACACATGAGCACAGATCTATCAGATGAGAATCTTGTCACATACACAAACAAAAATACTTTGGCTTTTAGAGACATACCCTGTGGGGCCAGTCAGTGATTCATAAAGTGCCCAACTCAAGTAATAACAAACTCAAGAATAAACTTTAAATTGTATCACATTGTACAATTTCCTTTGGTATTATGATGAGCAATAGCATGCACCCAGGTTACTGTACAGGGCCCTAAAGGAGAATGAGCAATTCTACCATAATTGGAAGTTACTTCAGTTGATGAATGTGCAAGGTGATTGCAATGCCAGAATCATCAGTACAAATAGGATTTTAAAATCGCAAGGTCATGATGTATTATGGCAAACCAAGTAACAATGCACAGAGTGCTGACTCATACTATGGAAACAACAAAACATTTACAGCAATACCTTGGTATCTCTAAATAGCTAATGGTCTCCTCTATAAAAATATGCAACACATTTAAATTGAGCAATTCATCTCACAAGTATAAAAGTACTCCAACAGTGTTCTCCTTTTTCTCGGTAAGCAGTAAAATGTGGGATGGGGAGTTTGCTGCCACATAACTTCACTTAGAATACTAGCTCACTAAATATCTTGGTATCCCTGAATAGATAATGGTCTCCTCTTTACAAATATGCAAAATATTTTAATGAGCAGTCTTTGTCATAAGTGCTGTGGTACACCAAATTTGATCCACTTAATACCAATGTGGAATGACTGGATATGATATTTTCTCTTCATGATACCCTCAAAAAGTAGTTTCTAGCTAAGCACTGCAAAGGACAACACTACAGTGAATATTGTACTAGTCTTGGCAGTCATCCATCAGGAAAATCTTTTTTTGGGGGGGTAAAATAAAGAACAAATACTCCACCTTGTCAGTAAGCATTGTTAGTAAATTAATCATATTTAGGGTACCACTGAACTTGTGAGATGGATTGCTCATTAGAATCCTTTGCATATTTTTAAAGAGGAAATAATTATCTAATAATGGGGAGGTGGAGCAGAAAGAACTTCAGAACAGACAGGAGGCAAGCATTGTATTTAAGTTGCTGGGTCTAACTAATGGGAATTATCAAATAAGGTTGACATTTCTCATTTAGAATTATGGCACACCTTCAAAATAATCCATAACATGTATAATATATTGTAAACAGATGGGGATAGAGGAGGAAATCCTTTGGGATGCCCAATTTCCTGTCATCTGTCAGGGAGGAGTGGGAAAACATTGCTTCAAATTGGCAATGTTGTCCGAGACAGGAGCAAAGCCAATCAGGTGTTCCCCATACAAGCATTTCTAGCGCTTTTATGAAGCTTTTAACATGGCCTCAGCTGCAGGGGTCACAATTCGTAACAGCAGTGAACCACTCAGCACTGTCAAATGCATGGACAAACTATTTTGTAGTATATGGAACTAAATAGTGTCAAAAGCTCCTACAACAGCCAGGAGAAAAAGCAACGCCAAGGTCATTGCTGACAACAGAAAAAGCAATGCCAAGGTCATTCCTGACAACAGACGCTTTCAGTGCAAGAACTGCACTTGATGAGTACCACTTTTTTTAAAAAAAAAACAACAACGGGGAAAAAGTTTTTACTGACTATTTTTGTTTACAGTAATACTGGCCACAAAGGGATTGACACCTTGACACCAGAAAAGTTAAAGGACAAAGAGCTAAAAATGCCATTTTCATTGATTTTTCTTTCCGTTATTATAATTTTTATAAGATATTTTATGGTGGTGTGACCTTTCAATTCTGCTTAGTAGTAGTAGGTATGTGCTTGGAAAGCATGTTTCTAGCACATCTGCAAGCATCTGAATCACCTGCAAGATATACATGCAAGGAAATGCTCATGCACCTAATCTATAGAAGTAGGTGGAGTCAGAAATGTTTAAATGATTTATGGCGAGTTTCTATGGCGAGTTAAATTCACGTGAAGTGAAGATGCGGGTGCACGTTTAGGGGAAATTCAATTTTGTGGCCAAAAATAAATAAAAAACACAGAGAAGGACAGGGTGAATCCCAATTCCACGTGAGTTTTTTTTAGGGCAAAACATGAAATTCCCTTCCTTTTTATCATGGAGTTCATTCACCTTTTGGCACTACATGGCACATTTAAATATCAACCCTTGCCTTTCACTTAAATTGCATGACAACATGAGAAAAGGGTCCGTTCCTGGAGAATTGAAAGGCTTTGCTTGGAAACACTGGAAGGTGCAGGGTAAATCTTTTTTTTTAAAACTTTTTGATATTAACCGGTGGCGGCTGGTGAATTTTGGGGGAAGTGGGGCGTCGGATTCATATTAACGAGAAATACGTTTTCTCACTGATTCTTTCTTACCATTGAAATTGTACTGTGATAAATATGCCTTGATGTTATGTATATTTGTACACAGCTAATTGAAACATTGTTTTTTTGTTGTTGTTTTTTGGTTTACTGTGCAATTTAATCAGATAAAATTTATCTACATTAGCTCTAAGTACAATGGTTATTAATAAAAATATATTTTAATGAATACAAATAAGAACATCTGATGTATAATTACATTCAAGGAGATCCTCTCAGTGCTCGCAGGCAATATTAACGGTACGAATATTAAATTTCCAGCATATTGCTGCCCCTCTCGGAAGCCTTCTGCCTACTATGATATTCAGAACCTCAGTCCTTTTTGGAGAGTGCAAAAAGAATGCAGGAAAGTCAGACAAATCGCAAAAGAAATTTCTCACTTGTGAGATTTTAGATACAATTTGATCCATGATTAGGTTTAGCTGGTGGACATATCAATTAACATAATGTACATTTGGATATCTATCCTTCACCTTCCTTTGGGCAGCTTCTCCATGCATCACACTGGCACCATCGTGGCTTTGAGCAATCAATCGCTGTTTGTTACAGTGCTCCAAGAAAACCAAACTTAAGTTGATCAAACAAAGCTGTTCTTCTTCTTCTTCTTCTTCTTCTTCTTCTTCTTAATATTAACAATGGTAGATGTAATTCCATTTTTAAATACAAATTTGTACTTCTGCTTGTTAATTTTTCAACATTTTGCATACCGTATCCTTGTTAACCAGGGCATATAAAAAGACTGTAATAATACTTTCACTTTATACCTGAGGGTGTACAATACAATGTCATTTTGTTATAAAACAAAACTGTAACTTAGTTCCCATTGACACACAACATTTTAACAACGTTGCTGGAATGTTTAAATTGAGTTACGATGTTGTTACAAGGTTGTATGCTGGCTGCAGCTGCACAGGAAGAGTGGTGGAACATCCCACAGCAGTCTATCCAGAGGCTGATCAGGTCTATGCATCAACGCTGCCAGGATTGTGTTAATGCTCAGGGAGATCATATTCAATACTAACTTTGTAATTTTTGCATTTTAACAATGTGTCACATTTCATACTGCAAACTTATCATGATTCTTTGATCTGTATTTTTGTTCACATTTTCTGTGATTTTGTTTGATATCAATGTTTAAAATATTTGATTAAATCCAATAGACTTGAGTGTTGCATTTCTTTTGTGCATCAGCATATATGTGTCAGAAATATGGTTGTATCTGTCATAATGGAATTGTGTAAACAGTACAAAATTGATTCTGAGCGATCAGTAATAGTAATATTAATAGTAAAAGAGTAGAAACCACCACAATCATTGATGACCTTTTCATTTGATTGGGAACATTTTAAGTGGTTTGATGTGAATTTTCCGGACAGTGTTTTGTGTGAATTTGAGGAGAGCCTATGTGTAATGCTTTTAGATAATGAGCATCCTAATGCAGATTTTAGCAGATTCTGGTCTCTCGTTCACATTAGTGAATAAAACATCTGGTATATAAGATAGTTGAATAAGGTTGACACTAATCAGCTTCTCTCTGATATCATTCATGATATGACTGCAGATTTTAAAGAGCAGATAGATGGGTTAGCAACTTTTCATCAGGCCAGTGCTATGGAAATAAATTGGCAAACATTATCGCACCTTGCTAATGTTAGTGATGTTCTACTCCTTTCCATAAAGTGTCTTTTAATTTTAATAGTTCAGAGTCTTCACAGAAATCTGAACTTTCTTCTGACAACCCAGAGTACACATGTCTGTTATTGTGGTGCATGTGGTGACTCATGATAAAGAGTTATTGAGGCACTCCTCTGTTAAATATCATGTGAGAACCTTTTCAGGGTTGATCCCTAGAAATAGTAATGAAGGGGTTTTTAATACTCAGACTAGGCAAGTAATTAAGGACAGAGATGAGAATGAGAGGAGGAGAAAAATTTTGGATAGCTTAATGCCTCCTGCTTTGAATGTAGCGTTGTATACTGGAGAGGATGCAACTGCAGAAGATTACTTCCAGGAATTGGAGAAAGCTTATGGCAATGTTGCTTGTGGTGAACAGCTTTATATTAAGTTCACTGAGACACATCAAAATAATGGCGATAAATGTTCAGAGTACTTGTGTAGGCTACACACCCTCCTGCAGAAAGTTGTAGAAAGAAAAGTGCTATCTGCAGAGAAACCAGACTCTCAATTGTTGAAGCAGTTTGTTCGTGGTTGTTGGGATGAAGCACTACTAACTCAATTGAAATTGAAAGATTTCCTGTCAGGGATTGTGGCAAAGTGGTTTGCAGTGTGCAGGTGTAGAGGTGATGCAGTGCTCAAAACAATGACAAAACAACAAAGTACTGGTGAAATGGTGATTTATTTGTAATTACAACATCATTTGACAACAGAAAAATAATGGAGGACTGGCAATGCACAACGATGTGTATTGTGCAGTTAAATAAACATGGGGTTCAGTTCCGAAATAATAGACATGGTATTTAAACACACACAGACAAACACGATCACAAGTCCAGAGTGAATGCTGAAGTGCAAGTGGTGTAATACAATTTATTCAGTGAGTACAAGTGCAGTGAAGTCCAGGTTGGGTGCTGGCCTTAAGCAACAGCTCCTGGATGTGTTAGCCGTCTATAAAAGACAAACAGTACAATTAACACGGCAAACAAAACAAACACGAAACACTCATGGTACATATGCGGTCCTTCAGCGGTTCATCCATAACTATAACAAAAGGAACAGTTCACATCTTCACATCCCCTTTTATACCTTCAGCCATGCCCCCTTGGTTTAGCAAGTGCAACCGTTTCCCTCCAATGCGCGATTGCCACATCGCTTCCCGTCTGGGGCGATGACTTGGTGTACTGTGACTCCACCCCCTTTCTAGATGGCCGATTTCCACCTTTCCCTGGAATGAATTGCCAAACCATCCAGTCCGGGGCACAGTGTTCCCTTTACACAGCGCCCTCACAGGTCGGGAGGAAGAATTGTAACTCAGGTTCATTCTTTCTCTGTCACAGGGATCCACAAAACACTCCTCCTGTATTCTCAGCTTCTGTTCATGGTTAGGTCACTGGAGAATGAGAGAGAATCTAAAGAAAATAGAAAGAAATGTTACCTGGGGGTTGCTTGTTCCAAAATCATTAGCAAAACACATGTTGCTGTTGACTGTTCTGAAAGTACTCTTCCTACAACTTACAGTGTTCCAGGTGGTGGTGGGAAACTTCAAGAAAAGGTTCTTGCACATACAACAGCGCTCCGACATTCATCAGCAGGTTAATAATAAATCAGATGTAGCTGCATCCCCTTTGTACTAACGGAACTCCTCCCAGCAATCAGCCCATCACCATGGTAACTCCAATCGATGTCTGCCTCGCAGCTGATTGCAATGGAGTTGCTCAACTTGCAGCTACGTGCTTCACCCAAGATGTCCGACTTCCGGTTTTGTCCTACCAGCCAGTTAGCCCGTCTAGGGGAAAGCTTACCACCAACCTTTCAGAGCACCCTTTCTGGTAGGGAGATTTACAGGTCAAATTCCTTTTCTCTCTGTCACAGGGACACTTTAATCACAACAGCCAGGCTGACCAGCCACCAAAGCAATTCACAAATAAATCAGGAAAACACAGTAAGATGCATAAGTTATGTTACAAGTGTGGAGAAGATGACCATTGTATGCAGCAGTGCTCCAACCTTGTAGATGCTGAGTTACTTAAGCAGAAGCTGTGTAAAAGGCATGAGAGTAAATACTCTCAGCAGCACCTTATTACTGTTCACTCCTCAAGGGCTTTAATCATATAAGAGTTTCCGTTTAGGGACAGACAGAGGCTCAGCATCATAAATGTTCTCACCTATCTTCAAGAGATAAACCAGCTTATTCTCTAAATCAGAATTCGGAGATAAACTCGGTTGAGCAAATCCCCAAAGGTCTTGTAGGGGAATCTTGTGAAGGTTTAGCTTTGTTAGATGGGATTCAGTGTAAATGCCTCATTGATACAGGATCTCAGGTAACTTTTTATCATCAGATTTTTATGTCGAGAGTTGTATTCTGTAAAAGACCTTCTGCATATAGAAGGTGCTGCAGGACAAGTGGTTCCTTACCTGGATTACACTGAAGTTGAGGTGCAGTTTCTGAAAGGTCAAATTGATGGTCTCCAATGTCTCTGAGCACAATATTACACTGCAGCCTAAGCGTGTCATTACAGAATGCATGCAAGTGGATTGGGCAAAGAAATTATACAGTCATATCCCTATCTCCAGCAGCATCCTAAGTAAGCAATATTCTGTTAAATGTATGCAGATGAACACTGTTAAAGATAGCTCACCAGTAATGCTTGATCAAATCCAAAACTTTGCCAACTGTCCAGTGCCAGAGGGCTTTAACCCTTTGTGGTCCTATGTCGGACCTGGTCCAACATTACAATTCTCCCTTTCCGGTCCAACGTCAGACTCTGCCGACATTATCAAAAAGATGTAAAAAACAGGTCTCTAGTCGTTTCTTCTCAGGAAAAAGTCGAGAAAACCATTCAATGGCCGAGTGAGACCGATAGGAGCCAAGAGAAGCCGAAAAAAGGGGCGTATCTGAGCAATACAGCCCTGGCACCACAGAGATAACATGGACATAAACAAACAAGATAGCTGCTTCTGCATCCAGCGCTCAAAGAATATCACTGACATTTTCAGTGCTTTTTTGATGTTATAGTAATAAAATAATGACTTGGATTGCATTATTGAGGAGTTTGGTGATAAAACGAGTGATCAGGAGATGATTTATCGGTATGCACGACTATGAAGAGGTATGTGAAAAATATAGCGAATAAGGGGTGGGGCGAGGCTGGAGATGCAGTACTGATTGTCCTGTTGATATGCAGTGCCTTTTAAACCTGTTTTACTGTGAAAAAAAAAACTTTTAAACAGCGCGTCTAAAATAAACTGCGCGTGTGAAAATAAATTGGACTGGACGCGCCTGAGACGCACTGAATAAATGGACCGCAAAGGGTTAAATATGTTTTCCCAACCTCTGGAAGACAAATGAACACCAAGCTGTCAAAAAGCATTTGAAGGAAAAATTGAGAAACTCACCACCACCCCAGTTCTTGGTTTTGCTGATTGGAAGCGTCTTTATATTGTGCAAACTAATGCAAGTGTAACTGGATTGGGAGATGCACTATATATTAGGAGGCAGTGTGGTCCAGTAGTTAACATACAGGGCTTGTAACCAGAAGGTCACCGGTTCAAATCCCACCCTTCCACTGACAGTCACCATTTCAAGTCCCACCTCTGCCACTGACTGACTTACTGTGTGACCCTGAGCAAGTCACTTAACCTGCTGGTGCTCCATCCTGCTGATGAGATGGTTTTTTTTCACACACAAAATAAATTATTTCCAAAAAATAGTGTACCTGCAGTACCTGCTCTGGCCTGGGTCCGTAGAGGCGATACAATCCCATGCTGGACACCATGTGACAGGATGGCAAAGCGTTATTGAGACTGTAACTGTGGGTTTAAGCGCTGGGGCACGCATTTATTAAACAAAAGTAAATCAAAACACTGCTCACAGAGCAAAATAAAAAGACTAAACAAAACAAGTTACAAACACAGACATCCACGAAAGAAAATTCCTCACCCATCTTCCACTATCACAGTGAGTTTTATTATAATATACAGGAGCATTTCTCTCTCTCTCTTCATGTGGCAGCAAAAACCTCTTCAAAATGGAGTTTCTAGCTCCCTTTTTATATCATGTGACTGTTCCCAATTAGCACCAATTATCTCATTTGGGAACAGCCATATTCTCACGTGTATTTGGCAGGGATAGGAATTAACCCCATCCCTGCCAACCACCACCACAAACAAACACACAAACCAAACACTATTTACAAGCAGGGTCCTGCCCTGCCACAGGCTATTTTTATTCCCGGAGGCCTTGCTGGATTGAATGTGCTCTGCTGATGTCTGAACCCGCTGTCTTTCAATATAATAACTTTATCAAGCAAGACTGTGCCAAAGTGGAAGTCTTTCCAGGATTGTGCTTATATAGACGTGCTCAAATTTGTTGGTACCCTTACAGCTCATTGAAATAATGCTTCATTCCTCCTGAAAAGTGATGAAATTAAAAGCTATTTTATCATGTATACTTGCATGCCTTTGGTATGTCATAGAATAAAGCAAAGAAGCTGTGAAAAGAGATGAATTATTGCTTATTCTACAAAGATATTCTAAAATGGCCTGGACACATTTGTTGGTACCCCTTAGAAAAGATAATAAATAATTGGATTCTAGTGATATTTCAAACTAATTAGTTTCTTTAATTAGTATCACACATGTCTCCAATCTTGTAATCAGTCATTCAGCCTATTTAAATGGAGAAAAGTAGTCACTGTGCTGTTTGGTATCATTGTGTGCACCACACTGAACATGGACCAGAGAAAGCAAAGGAGAGAGTTGTCTGAGGAGATCAGAAAGAAAATAATAGACAAGCATGGTAAAGGTAAAGGCTACAAGACCATCTCCAAGCAGCTTGATGTTCCTATGACAACAGTTGCAAATATTATTAAGAAGTTTAAGGTCCATGGAACTGTAGCCAACCTCCCTGGGCGCGGCCACAAGAGGAAAATCGATCCCAGATTGAACAGAAGGATAGTGCGAATGGTAGAAAAAGAACCAAGGATAACTGCCAAAGAGATACAAGCTGAACTCCAAGGTGAAAGTACGTCAGTTTGTGATCGCACCATCCGTCGCTTTTTGAGCGAGAGGGCTCCATGGAAGAAGACCCAGGAGGACTCCACTTTTGAAAGAAAAACATAAAAAAGCCAGACTGGAATTTGCTAAAATGCATATTGACAAGCCACAATCCTTCTGGAAGAATGTCCTTTGGACAGATGAGTCAAAACTGGAGCTTTTTGGCAAGTCACATCAGCTCTATGTTCACAGACGAAAAAATGAAGCTTTCAAAGAAAAGAACACCATACCTACAGTGAAACATGGAGGAAGCTCGGTTATGTTTTGGGGCTGCTTTGCTGCGCCTGGCACAGGGTGCCTTGAATCTGTGCAGGGCACAATAAAATCTCAAGACTATCAAGGCATTCTGGAGCAAAATGTATTGCCCAGTGTCAGAAAGCTTTGTCTCAGTCGCAGGTCATGGGTCCTCCAACAGGATAATGACCCAAAACACACAGCTAAAAGCACCCAAGAATGGATAAGAACAAAACATTGGACTATTCTGAAGTGGCCTTCTATGAGTCCTGATCTGAATCCTATCGAACATCTATGGAAAGAGCTGAAACTTGCAGTCTGGAGAAGACACACATCAAACCTGAGACAGCTGGAGCAGTTTGCTCAGGAAGAGTGGGCCAAACTACCTGTTAACAGGTGCAGAAGTCTCATTGAGAGCTACAGAAAACGTTTGATTGCAGTGATTGCCTCTAAAGGTTGTGCAACAAAATATTAGGTTAGCGGTCCCATCATTTTTGTCCATGCCATTTTCATTTGTTTTCTTATTTACAATATTATGTTGAATAAAAAATCAAAAGCAAAGTCTGATTTCTATTAAATATGGAATAAACAATGGTGGATGCCAATTACTTTTGTCAGTTTCAAGTTATTTCAGAGAAAATTGTGGAGGGGTACCAACAAATTTGAGCACGTCTGTATGTATATTTTTTGGCCACAATGGAACTGAAGACTATATTTGTTTATATGGACTTTGGGTTATTGTGCACAACAGGGGTCTATGCTGCAGCAAAATAAATAAATAAATAAATAAATAAATAAATAATACTTTTCTTTTACACTGTGAAATAACTGTATTATTAATTGAAGCTATAAGACTTAAAGAAAAAAAAAAAATACTAGATGTGTTTGGTACTGCTTATTAACAGATTCACAGCCCAAATAATTTATTTCTTTGGAACCCAGGTTACTTTATTCGTGTCCCTATCAATTGGTAAGGTTAGGGTTACATTTGATTATTTGTTTTTGTTTTATTGCTGTTTTATTGTAAAGTGCTTTGAGATTTTGTGATGAACAAGCGCTATATATATATTTAAGTTTTATTATATCAAAATAATGTGGAAGGCCAGTGCCCTAATGCCCTCTATACACGAGCCACCACTGATATTAACCAAAAATATTCTTTTGAAGGTTGCTTGGTATCAGTTTTCAACATTTTAATAAACAAAATGTTGACCATCAGGTCCTAACACAACATACTACCCAGAATAAACCAATTTCCTGGGATGGGAAACCTCTCAATCTTAAAAGAGAACATGAGTCACCATACAGCAAATTAAAAAAAAAAAAAAAACTTTTTATAGCTCTGCGTAGGATGACTCTGCAATTTCTCTATCCCAGTTAACTTGGATTGCCTTGTCATTGAAAGACCTTATGATTCATGATAAGCTCAAACTGGAACGAATTAAAGCAAAGATCAGGAAAAATTGTTAACATATTCCTGGGCTGTTAGAGCTACAAACACGAGAAGAATGTTGTTTAGGTAATTTGTAGAACAAATGTAGAACATTTTTGCTTTTGGTAACAATATTTTTGTAGGTATGGTAGCATGTACATTTTGATCACTATGTAACTGAACTTACAGGAGTGATTACAAAACAAAAGAATGTAGGAGCTGCTTCAACCATGCCATTGGTGATAGTGGGAATCAGCCATTGCAGGACTACTGAAAGTGCCAAAACAGCTGGCGCTACTGCATTTAGTTGTATGACCTTCAACTTTAGAATTCCATTCCTAGATTCCCTTGAAATTCTCTTCTCATTGCATATTTTTCAGACTTTGCTGTCAGGCAAATAAATGAATATAAAACTGTTCTTTATCTTATGTTCTGTGCCTTTGGATGCCTGGCATGAAAGGCACTATTGGAATGTGCAATGATTCAGTGATTGATTGACTGATGTGTTATTTATTCTGTTGAAGTAAATTACAAAACCATTAGTTATTTAGAAATATAACCCTGAATAATAATGTTTTATTGTTGTATGATCTCCAATAACAATTACAAAAAAGAGTCTTCCTTTGCATTTATTTTAAAATATGCTTGTTAACATTTGACTGGATCCTACAAATAAAAAGAAAAAATGTGCATTTGATGGATGATCCATTAGAAACGTCTCCAATAAAAAACATATAAGGCTTGAAAAATCAGGTCATAGTTGTTTTACAGTCCTGGTAATGACATAGCAATATTGTGTACAGCAGCTCTGCTATAAAAGCCTCAAATATGTTCACCCATTGCCATGGAAACGACTACTTGTAAGAAAGAAATGGTAGCTGTTACCAGAACAATGTAATTGAAAAAAGTCAATATTGAGGGTTAATGTAACAAACATCCTCAATATTTACCTCAAAGTAAGGGAAAGAGTTAATATATCATGTTGCTAGTTTCTTTAGAGAACATTCATAAATCCAATAAACAATGGCCTTTGTTCTAAAAAGGCTAAACCAGTGTTTGTGCCATTGATTGTCCTTGAGATTGTTACAATATAGGTTCATAAATGAAACACAGATGGGGTTAGTCTGATGGGACCCTGGAGACATATTTGATTGAATGGAACAGAATCAAGAAAATAATGCACAGGTAAGTACTGTATATACTTTATTTTTTAGATAGCAAAGTGCTTTCTTAACAACCAGGAACTCTATAATCATGTACGCCAATAAAATATGACATGATGTAGGAACTGCTAGGGCAATATATATTATGAAATCCTGCTTCTTTTAAATACCTGTTGGCTGCCTAGTAAGGTATCAATAAATATTGGTTCCAGTTCCCAACTTGTAGCACACACAGGATGTGTAAGTCGCCTTCTCACGCTAATCGGCCATGCAAATTGACGAAGTCCAAAAGCCGTACCAGATGTTCACAAGACTTCAGTTGATCCTGTTTTGGGGAGATTTATAACTTGCCAAGGTACCAGATGATAGCTTTGTCTAAAAAAGGGTACCCCGGTTGACAAAGACTCAATCTACTTGTGAAGCATTAAACATAGACAGTAAATTGCAACAGTAAATTTTACTTGCCTTAATGAAACTGTACTCCATGCTTATTTTAGAAAATCCCCTGTAATCACTTTTGACTTTTTGGTATTAGTGTAAAATGTACAGTCAAATTAAGTGTATCTGTTTCTGTGTTAATGATTTCAGATGGAGTCACTTGGGTATTAAATCAGTTTTTTTTGGGCTAATTTGAGGTACCCCATAATTTAAATGGTAGCAAATGCTGATTAGTATGTCAGTATAACAAATGGCAAATAAACAAGATCGACTGTACAGTATACTATTCTTATACCAAATATACATACAAACCACCATCATATAATTTTTATCTCAGTTTTTCATGTTAAATATGGTTTAAATAGAATCATTCACCGCAGGTGCAGGCATTCACAGATGGTTTTCCTCCTAAAGTTATAAAAGGTAAAAAAGAACTGAAGTTGGGTCCAATGAGTCCTAAAGGACATGTGTTGTACCACTAAAATACTAAGTAATAAGTAATAAGCAGAGCAGCATTGTTTATTAGAATATTTGTATTTGACCACACTTAAGTATAAAACAAAAAACAATAACATGTGACAGATGAGTGATGAGGTATGGTTTGATTAAAAAATACCTCAATATTATTTTGGTATGGCACTCTATGCCACAACTCAGGTTCTCATATTAAATACAGTATTCTTTTGTAAACATAATACCCTGTAAAACAAAAAGTAGAAGAATGTCTGTCTTCCCTGAGCCAGTAAAGTTCAAATTCTCTTTACAGTGCTGTCCATAGGCCAGTTACCTTATCTGAGCTACTTTGCATTGTCATCACATGGAGAAATTGAACACGTGAGCTTGTTCACATTAAGGTGCTGGACACACTCTTATCCAACTTGAGCTTGGGCTCTTATCTGATTCCCACTATCTGTTTCGGGAAAACTTGTCACCAGCCAGTCTCTTGCTGCAATACAAGTTGAGTGCAGGCACTGATTAGGAAATAGCTTCTAGGAATTGACAAGAAAACCTGTGAAAGTGAGTTCTTTTAAGCTTAAAAGAGTACTAAAAGTGCTTTAAATCCCCCTTCTTACTGTAGGATCTTTATTTTACACATGTCCCTGTAATTGTGCTGATAATCTTTTTTTTTTGTTTGTTTTGTTTTGTTAACAGGAGGAGGTAAGAAATTGATTTAATTAGTTATCATGTCTTTAAGGCATAAGCTATATTCTATAAATATTTGAAAAGGGAGAATATATGTCTGTAAAATTTATTAATGCAAACATCTTTTACTTGTTTGACAAACAACCTCATGCAATACATATGGCCACAAGTTTTTAAAACTCACAGCATACTGAAGACAGGAAGCAACAGTGTTTTTTGCATACTTGCTGTACTTTATTTCCACTCAAAAGTTTGAGATAATGATGAAAACCTGTAAGATATTTGATTTTAAAAACCAAACCTTTGAAGTACGATTTCTGCCAGCTGAGAGATACTATTACTAGGAGAATGACAAGTTGGCAGCTTCTGTGTTTCCAAAAAGCGATTAAAAGTGATTCATCTTTTTGTGCATGTTGTCGTGGTGGGGTAATGCACTTCCTTATTTTCTGTGAGGAAGGAAATATATCTATGAGAACCAGAGCTGGAAGTTGCAGACACAAAGCATTTCACACGTCTGAGAAAGTGAATCACAGTCGTCGGAGTTCCTGAGGGAAAGCTGTGTCAGGCTGTTACACCGGGATAGCAAAAATGGGAGGTCATTTTACAAACTTCTCACAGATACACTTATGCAGAAAGGGGTTAACATACTGTCCTAAGTGAATGCTGCCATTATTTTACTGAAAGGCAGACATATTGAAATACTGCTTCTACATAACAATACGCAGTACAAGTTTTTTTTCAGTTTTATGTAAGGGAATAAGTTTGTCATACTTCGTGAAAAGCTATAAACTCACAAAAAAAAACTACATTTATTCAAATGATTCTACACCTATGAAATTATTTGTGTAGCATTTATGAATATTAAAATGAGACATTAGCCCTTGCTAAATCATCTTCAATAGAATTCTGTGCTAATTGTATGATTTATTAGTAAAATGCCACCACAGTGGAAACATTTTCATATTTTGATTCATCAGTGGTAAACACTGCCATGAACCAATACACACTAGTAATCCATTGTAGTACCATGGTCCCATATCAGTACTTGTGTGCAACTGTTTCAAGACCACCTTTTATTATAACCTATTGTTATGCTATTACAATAATATTACAATAATAATATTTACAAAGCTTTTCTGTATGGGATTGCAAATATTGAAAAGTAGTTCTGTTGGAGTGTCGAGTGGTTACTGTAGCAGGGAGGATGCAGGACAACAGAAGTATAGTGAAAACGTGATTAACTTTAATTTTCTCAAAACAACAAAGTCAAGAACAGGACTTTTTAAATATTTACAAATCTAAATAATGAAATAATGGCAGGTAAAACACAACGCTACCCAAGAGGACCTGTTTGCTGTCCTCCAGCCTTTTGATACTAATTGCTCAACTGAGATTTTCTATCCTTTAATATGGGTAGCTCCTCCCCTCGATTCAACCATTACCATGAGAACTGCAAGCATAATAGCAATTACCATCCAGTATTGATCCTTTGCCATGCTAACATTCATTTTTCATTAGCAATTCAATAAAATAGCCATTTCCCCCACCTTTATGCATTTTTGTAAACATCAGAAACACTAATTATGCATAAAAGGACCCCATCCCACCCCACCCCACCCCAAGACCAGCTTCCGGATCTGCAGTAAAAAAACACTTATCTTATGTGTCGCTATGTTGGTTAACCCCAACTGACCAGTACACACCTGTGACAGGTTGGCTGAGTGTGTGGTGTAAATGACTGACAGACCAGCCCAGGTTTCTTTGTACCAGCGCCCGGTTTTTTATTCCGCCACAAAAAACAATAATAGGGACGCCGGGATACACAGCAATGTGTAACCTGAGAAAACAAATGGGATAAGGGGGTTGCAGTCCCAAACAAAGAGAAACCCAAAAAACCCAACGAAAAACACAGTCCATCTATTCCTCAATCCGCGTAAGGAAAAACAACGGGTAAGAAGTCCGGCACTTCCGGGTCCACGCTCCTCAGGCGTATTCCCGGAGCATCCCGTTAGTGCTCTATGGACAGACAAAGGGTGAAGGGGTTAGCAGGTATATTTACAAAACAACAACAACCTCTTCTTATTCCCTTTCCCTGTTTATAATCCCACTCGTCTCTCTTGTTCTCTCACTCGCTCGATGTCTCTCTCTCATACACTGTACCTTGCCAGAAGGAACAGAACCCTGGGCCACGCCCCCTTTTGTACGCTCCATCCCGTCCCCATTGGTCAGCGAGGGCAACTGCCGTCAGCCAATACGCGATTGCCACAGCGCTTCCCGTCTGGGTTGATGATGTTGCGCACCGAGGTTCCGCCCCCTTTCCAGGTGGCCGACTTCCACCTTTCCTGGGGATGTCTGGTCCTCCTCCCTAGTGCCCTCACCGATCGGGAGGGAGATCTAAAACAAGAGTTCATTCTCTCTTTGCCACAACACCCTAGGCCAGTGATGTAACAGGGTACTAAGTTGCTGTTTCCCTGACACAGATGTTTCAGCTTTCTCAACCACAGCCTGAATTGTGGCTTCGACCACTGAGGATCTCAGTGAACTTGCTGACTCCGGTATAGACAAATACAGTATGAAAGTGGATAATTTCTCAAGTTTCTGCTCCTGCCATCCCACAGAGTCCTATAAAAAAGGATAAAATCGCAGTCCCTGTTCATGCTTCATGCTATACATCCCTTTCTTAAAGTCAATAGAAATTCCAGTTCTCTTCAAGAAATCCACCTATAATAAGAGAGAATGCTATTCAGAGTAGGTAATCAGAGTCCAAAGCTCTTCATGCAGAGTACACAAGTTGGACACATCTGACGGCTTGATGACTTTGTCCATCTGCTAGGCTTTCTTGAAGCTTTTGGATGTGTTTCCATAGCGACTCTTGCATCAGGGTATAAGAGCAACCAGTGTCACTTCTCACTCCTACAGAAACAACTAGCTTGATCATGGGGATGGTGGAAGTGGAGTCAGGTCCTTCAGGCTGTAATGAGCTGATATTACCTCTTCCCAGAGGGGGTTTGCTTCCTCCTGACATTGGTAACAGAGCTGCTGGTTTTTTCACTCTACTAGATTAATTTTTATTATTGGCATTTTGGCCCAATATTCCTTTTGAACAGCCCAATCATTTTCAGGTAATGATTTGTGAGCCAAGAGCAAAAACATTGGGCAACACTTCTCCCCTACCTCCTTTTTGCAGTGAGAGAGGTGCCGCAGAGTTCAACAGGGTCCTCCTCTTTTGAGTTCTTGTACGGCTGACAGCCTTGCGGCATCCTCAATCTGTTGAGAGATGGGTGGGAAGAGCACAATGGCTTGTCCAAAAATGTAATGCAGTATGTGCTCCTACTTAGAGATAACACACTTGGACATAAAAACAAAATGTTGACTTTTTGACCAGGAGATAAAGTAATGCTGCTTCTTCCCTTGTCAGAATCAAAACTGTGTGCTAAATGGCAAGAGCCATATGAGGTGATTCAGGCTATAGGAAAGGTCAATTGTGAAATTAGACAGCTCGATCGCCGTAATGAACGGGAAATTTAACAAGTACATTTATTAAAGTCCTGGCAGGCAAGAGAGTCCTTATTTATAGTCCCAGACAAAGTACAGGATGATTCAGGCCCCTGTTTAGAGGCTAGCACCAGAAACATTCCAATGGGGGAACAGTTACTTTCAGATTAGCAAATACAGCTGCGTAAGTTAATTGAGGAGTTCAATGATGTTTTTTCTGACTTGCCTGGTAGAACTAACCTTGTTGAATATGCTGTTATCACTCCCCCAGGTGTCATGGTGCGAGAAAGACCTTACCGGATCCCAGAAAGTCGATGAAGTGGTGTTAGCAAAGAGGTTACAGGCAATGCTCGAACTTGGGGTGACTGAACCTTCCAGGAGCGAGTGGTGCAGTCCGATTGTGATAGTCGCCATAAAGGATGGCACCAACCACTTTTGCGTTGATTTCCGTAAGGTAAACGCTACTGCCAAGCACGATGCCTACCCCATGCTTTGGGTCAACGAGCTTCTTGATAGACTGGGAATGGCTAGGTTTATCTCCACTTTGGATCTGACGAAGGGATACTGGCAGATCCCATTAACCCACAGCTCTAGACAGAAAACCGCATTTTCAAATCCTGATGGTCAGTTCCATTTCATAACCATGCCATTTGGGCTATGGTGCGCCCGCTGCCTTTCAGAGACTGATGGACCAGGTCTTACACCCACATCGTGAGTATGCGGCAGCGTATATTGACAATGTGGTTATTTACAGCTCAATATTTGGGATTTATGATGGGAAATGGTCGGGCGAAACCCGTTGCCACCAAAGTCCAGGCTTTGTTGGACGCTGCAATCCCCAAAACCAAGGCTCAATTGAGGTCTCTACTGGGGTTGGCCGGTTATTACCGAAGATTTATCCCCGAGTATGCCACAGTGGTCAATCTCTTAGTTGACCGCACCAAAAAGAGCGCTCCAAATTTGATCAAGTGGTCAGGGGAATGTCAGGAGGCGTTTGATACTATCAAGCAGAGACTTTGCCAGGCCCCCACTCTCAACACACCAGATTTCACCAAGAGATTCATCCTCCACACCGACACTTTTGGTGTTGGTTTGGGTACGGTTTTGTCCCAAATGGTAGACGGTGTAGAACACCCCATCATGTACCTCAGTAAAAAGATGCTCCCTCGGGAGCGCAACTACTCTGTAGTCGAAAAGGAGTGTTTGGCCATTAAATGGGCTACTCACTCTTTACAATACTACCTGCTGGGACATTCATTCAATCTCATCACAGACCACGTCCCACTCAAGTGGTTAAGCACAATGAAGGACAGCAATGCCTGGGTAATTTGGTGATATCTGGCATTGCAGCCTGTCAGGTATCATACGATTCACCGTGCAGAGAAAGACCACAAAAATGTGGATTTTTTTTCCCGAGAGGGGGGAGTAATGGCAAGAGTAGATTTAGCTGAGAGCTCCACTCTGAGCGGTGGGATATGTGTAGGGCTTCTGATTTTCGGTTTTAAGCACTGTCTTGAGCACTGCATCACCTCTACACCTGCACACTGCAAACCACTTTGCCACAGGAACATAATTGGACATTCTAAATTGTGGAGAAAATTGGGGTAAAATAACTGGGCATTCTACATTTATTTTAAGTATATATAAAGATGTATCTCACCCCTTATGAGGTCTTTTGAAAAATAACTCCACTCAAAATCAGACCATTTAGGTGGTCCCAGTATGGAGTATGCCCCCATTTAATATAGACAAAAAACAGGCTGCTTATGCTGATAGAGTTACTGTAATAGTGTCTGAGAGACGTAGATCAAAGGCAAGTCATTTCAAGGTTATCAATGTTTCCATGATAAATCTTAATTATTTCCCCACATAAATTACATTTGCTTGTTACTCTAACAGTGTACACATCTCAAACAAAGGGTTTTCTCCTTGTTTTCGTGTATATCCGCAATGCATTGTTATTTCATTGTCATATTGGTCTTGATTGCAGAGGAAGGGGATTGGACGTGGAAAGGTCTTCATTGAACTGCTGATAAATAAAGTCAAAGTCATTGGTTATTTATGACTTCCCATAAAAGCCTTGTAATAAAGAGAGCAAATCCAGTGACCTGATTAATTGAACCAATCAGTACAGTTAGTGTTTACACTGATATATTTTGGCATGCACTTTATTCTATTCCAGGAACTATTGAAGTACTTGAAATAAGAATTCCAGATAAGCAGGATATTTTTGGAATGCACTGAGAAATTCTGAAAAAAAAATAGCATTTCCTATCTGCCCATTATGTGGTCTGATGAATGTTACAGTCAAGATAAATTTAATTTTAGTCCAAACTATGCATCAATATCTTGCGTCTTCACTTGTCTACAGCAAGGTTGATTTAGTCCATTATATTTAGTGTTTTGGCTTTTGGCATAAACTGCAGGGCAAAATTCAAATCTTTTATATACATTGCTAACATTTCAATGTTTCTAGCCAATTCTCTCACTTGTTGCCAATATAAGCTCGGATCCCCTTCTCTATGAGAGGTAGTCTGAACAGCAATGGGAAGAATGGACAGGCTGAACTCAATTTTGCCTCGGTCTGTCGTGCAGCTGCCAGGAGAGTTTTCGCTGTTATGCGAGAATGTCTCCCGGGCTGAGAGCGAGAGATCCTCATTTACTGAGAATGAAGGGATTTGACTGAGAGATGCTGTAAGGCAGGGAAGTTGAAAATCATTCTCCCTTTCCCATATGTCTTTTGACCGCAGTGGGTCAGTCTGTGTGCCACAGCTGCGTATTAGTGCTTGCGCCCTGTTTAGCGAAGCAAGCTAATCACAAAACAACAGTGCCATTGTTATTTAAAGCAGTACCAGCAAAATAATTATATCTAATTACTTTCAACCAAAATCTGCTTGCAGCTGATTTAATGTGCACAGCACAAAACTCGTTTTCACAATATAACCCACACACACAGATTGCAGCTCAGTGCAGACACGCAGGCCACGTCCAGTTTCTCTGCTGACTCATTTTGTTTAGTATTTGTATTAGAATGTGTGTTTAAGAAATTATTTCTCAAATTACACCGTGTAACAAATTTTGTTTTGTTTTTTTGTTCCTGGGTAGTAAGTGTTATTTCCTAATTGCTTATGCCGCAAAAGTATAGAAAATGGCTATTATTCCCCACAAACTTTGCTTTTGTGACCAGGACAGTGATATTTTGAAATGTACCTATTTTCCAGAACATTCCAGATAGATTCAGTGCTGAGTAAACTTGGAGTAACTTCTAGAACTTTCCAGTATTATAAATAGTAGTATAAATACAGGGGCCTTAAGCCCACCAGTTCAGTTTAGTTCCAGCTGCCTAAGTGGATACATATCTGCATTTTTCTGAGATGACATCAAGGTCATAGGAGACTTCAAAATGGTGGCATTCCTGATGGGTCTCCAAGGCGGTTTTACCAAGTTTCCCTGCTATCTTTGCCTTTGGGACAGCAGGGACACCAAGGCGCACTACCACAGGCGGGACTGGCAACAGCGGACCGAGTACTCTGTGGGGAGGAACAACGTCAAGTGGGAGCCACTGGTGGACCCCCGGAAGGTGCTGATGCCACCACTGCACATCAAATTGGGCCTTATGAAACAATTTGTCAGAGCTCTAGATAAGGAGTTGGCAGCCTTCAAGTACCTTCAAGACTTCTTCCCTAAGCTGTCTGAGGCAAAGGTCAAAGCCGGTGTCTTCGTCGGACCACAGATAAAGAAGATCCTGGAGTGCAATGAATTCCCCAAGAAGCTCAATAGTAAGGAGAAAGCGGCATGGAACAACTTTGTCGCAGTGGTTTGGGGCTTCCTGGGCAATCACAAGGCCGAAAACTATGTGGAGCTGGTTGAGACTCTGGTGAAGAACTACGGCACAATGGGCTGTAGGATGTCCCTCAAAGTCCATATCCTTGATGCTTCCTATTCAGAACGGAATCCAACATTCCAGTACCTAATTTAGCAAATTAGTTTTACTGTGTTCATTTAGTTTAGACGTGATGTACCAAACTAATAATATGTTATCAACCTCAATTGATCATATATTCAAATTAACAATGATCAAATTCTCTGCATTTATGATGTAACTCCTTTGAGTTGCACATTTCAACAAACAAAATACATTTCTTACAAACTCTAAACAGGAAGTTGTATTCTATTACTAGAACAGTTTATCCACTAACTGGATAGCATTTGCTACAGTTAATTTCTCAAGTCATAAAGTATTTAATATGCTCAATACAAAAAAGTTAATCAGTTGATGAACACTGCAACTCTCTCTCTGGATCTGAAGGACCAATGAAAGAAGACGGTACTTTGCTTGAAGTACGCATTGTATTTTGTCGGCTCGCAATAAACAAATAGTTATTTTCAAATGGAGATCAGCTTGTTGATCTCCAAGTCTTGCAGCATTATCTTTGTTGTCGGTGGTTTTCCAACTGGAAATAGTTCAGTTAATCAGACGTAACTCAGTTTAGACAATGCGTTGCAACTGGAAGGTTAAGTAGTATGTAAATGTGTTCTCATTGCAATTCTTCTGTACGTCTAGTACATGATCTTAGGCCCAGCTGCTGGCTATGCTTCCGTCCGTTTTGTGGAATGATGTGGAAACCAAGACCCGCTTTCAGATCACGGCAGTGACCCGTTTACTGTTTCAGTCTCTCGTAAGGTAAAGAGCTATGGCTCGCTTCAAAGCTGATTCCAGCCTTCTTAATACATGATTTTAGCCATTCTTCAGAACACTGGATCTTCCTTGCCTTCCGTGAATTCAAGCACTTATGCTTCCATGACTTCAGAAACTTTCTTCAGAGCAGTTTAGCTTCCATTTCGTTCCTCCAAACTCCAAGCCACTTCCTTTCAGCACGACTTTCTCTTGCCTGGAGCCCTGTTTCTGCTGTGGGGAGCTTGCTTAGTGTGGGAAATGCACTCCGTTTCCTGCCTGGAGCTTTCTTAGTGTGGGAAGTGCGTCGTATGGGAAGCACATCCTTTGAAAGTCGCGCAGCTGCTTTTGTGATTCTCACTTCCACCCTGTGATTGGTCAGTTTGCTTATTTTGGGCTGTGCTGAGTCCACGTGGGGTGTTTCTCATTGGTTGTTCTCTTTCCAAGATGGCCCCTTGTTCTCAATTGGTCCACAGTTTCGCTCCGTCGGCTGGATTTATGAGATGGACTGTTTTCTGTCCGAGGTGTCAAAGCACCCAAAACTGTCTGGCTTGCCTTCTACAAGACACTACTGGCTCCAAATGATTCATTCAGAGATGGGGGAAGATCAAACACTTGTCCAGCAGTTAGTTTATGACTCTTTTTAAAAGCATTCTTTGTCAGTGGAGGAGTTTGTGACCAGAAACGAAGTAGATACAGAGAATGGCTTAGGACCCCCCTCTATATACTCCATTTCTGTTAATTTCTTACACAGAATGATGATATGATCCACTCTGGCACTACAGGGTACTTCTTTCTAATGAACTGTGTCAGTCACTTTGCTCTCTGTGAAGCAGATGGTTTCTTTTTATAAGCTTTATTATAAGTTTGATTTGATAGATTTACTTTATCCAGTAAGCTTATGGCTTTCTGACACTTATGTGAAAAGTAAATCTCATGGGGTTTGTTGATCGATAGGTAATGCTCAAGGTAAATCACTTGATTTATACATTGAACACTGCATTGATATTTTCCAATCTCTGGGCTCTATTCAGTGCATAAATAGCAAGGTATTAATTTATCTGGATGTATTAATGTTTACCACCTCTAATTTGTATAAAGCATGCCATTGGAGAAAAACCTCAAAGAAAAAATATTTAGCAACCACCATTTTTAAGCTTATAGTTCATACTGATTAATAATTAATGTTTAATAATGTTAAATAAAGAATGTTTTTTTTCCCTGCTTAGATCACTTGTGTTTTTTAAGAATGATGTTCTAAGGTCATAGACTTTACTCTACAGATAAGATGTTCCTGACTCCTTCCTTCCTTAACCTCTTTTAAAACAATAGCTTAGGTATAACAAATGACCTTAAACATGGTTATGAACTATGTGCAAAATAATTTATTTGAAAGTGCAATATGTTTTGGACCTTATCCTGTGTGTGAGTGTAATGCTAAACAAACAGTGCAAGCAGTTTTCTTTCTGCTAGCTTCATCCTGTTTTTAAAAATTCATAATGGCCAAAGCTAAAGTCTAAGATAAATTGACTTAATCCCCACCAAGAAACTGCTGTAACAATAAGATTTATTGAACCTCCTTTGAAATGGCAAATGTTTACAGCTACAAAACAGCAAAGAGCTGTCCTTGTCATTGGCAGGTATTAGAAGAAGTAGCCTTGTTAAGTTCTTACACCATAGTGCTGATAAGGAGGAAAGGTCTATAAACCATCTTAACATTTTTTAGTTTATGTTTGTTTTATATGTTAGAGCTTAATATTGAAGTGGTTCTGGCATCCACCATTTTGTAATATTCTTCTGTCTTCTCTAATTTTCTAATTACACTTCCTGAAGTCTCTCCAACCCTCATGGACTATCCAATCATTCATCAGTGACCCTCTGATTGCTATCACAAACTTGTTTTGTGTGATATCACAGAATAAAGAAGTACAAGATACTGGAACTGCCCAATTATTGGACATTACCTATACGTGGAAGGTCCAAGAAAATATTTTAGGAACTGTTATTATAAAAGCTTAAATAGAAGATTTTAATACAAATTAGATTTTATATCAAACAGATGAAAGAATAGAACAATAAATAATCACAAGTGTTTTTAAAAAATTCATGACAGGCTATTAAATCATTTTATATTAAATCACACTGCCGCAAGACGCTGTCTTAATTTAATTGATTGGCACTCAATAATGTGTAGATTACAAATGAAAGCAATGGTATTTTTCAGTGTTTCGCAAATAAAAATTGTTTAAAAGGTTAAGGAAATTACTCAGAAAATGTTTACGTATCTGCACACCCCTAGTAAATATTGTTCAGATTTTATCTTCATGATCAACACAGTATATTTCCTTCCAAATAAACATCAAGACTAAGTATGAGTAATGGTTCCACTGCTCCTCCCTTTTTGTGAATAAGGAATAACACTGAAATCTATTATTGTGATTTTTTAGTAGTACCATTTTATGTACCAAAAGCAGCACACTGTGATTTTCCATTTACTAACTAAGAGCTGCCACTCTTGCAAAGGGGAAATAAATTATAGTTATTTTTTTAAAACTACCTTGCTTCAAAAAAACTTTTAGAAGGATTTGAAAATGATTTTTTTTTTTTGCTAGAATAGTTAGTAAGCACGATAAAGAATAAAATAGAATTTAGAAAAAGAATACCACAGTATGAAGTATCAATTTAGCATATAACTACTGTGTCAGAAGTTCTATAAATATTTCAATAAAACACCCTACTAATTCCAGGAAACTTTTTCGGTTTAGTTCATAATACAAGTGTCAAGGAAAACCCATACAAAAAAGCAATAATCTTGAAGCAAAATAAACCTTGGAGGAAAATTTAGCTTCATGACATATTTCACAGGAAGAGGCTCAGCAATGTGAATAAACAAAGAGTTGGAATTAAATATGCGTCTGCCTGTAAGTGCCGAGACGATCGAAGTGCAAGGTAACTTTACTGTCAAATAATCCCCAAACTGATGAAAGTTTGTGATCTGAAGTGGTCTCTGACACAAATAAGTAAGAAATAAGTAAGGTCAGCTGTCTTTCAATTGACAGGAAAGGATATTTAAATAATGACCATTGACCGACCTATCAGATAGTAGTTAAATAAAATATTCAAGTTATTGTTTCACAGTTTCCTGCTCCGGTGAAGCACTTTCCCTTGATAAGTACAGTGCATTGATGCAGTTGGAGACTCCCTCCTCTGAATGTTAGAGCACCAATGAACATTTAAGTCATAACAGTTTTAAATTATGGTCACAACAACAATGTTTATGTTAACAACAATTATAGAACAAAAAACTGTTAAAATGTGATTAATTTGGAAAGAGATGTGTCCATGTAAACCCAGAAAAACAACATTTATTAAACACTAGCATTTCTTTGAAATCCAAGTCATTCTCATTTATTACTTCCACGTGGCATTCTTGCATATGCATGTACTGTGACTCCTGCCCCAGAGCTAGGATGGACAAATTAAGTTTCTTAAAGAAATTCAGAATTGCAAAAAATAAAGATTTGACAAGACCATTGTAATCTTCTCTCTCTGTCAGTAGTGCTTCCCACCACACTGGGCCATTGGTAGATGGAATTTGTCTAGATTATCTAAAAGCAGTGTGAGTCCAAGAAGCTACTAGAAAGTGTATCCCAAGTTTGTCCAAGTGTTCAATAGCGTATGATCACTTTTAAGAGAGAGAATTAGCTGGCCAAGGGGGAATTACTGTTGCAACTGTGTTGATTTTGTTTAGCTGGAATATGTAGTGTGTCCATTCTTGCTATTGGAACAGTATTACCAAAAACACCATTACAGAATGGCAGATTCACTCAACCAAAACATTTTTCATCTGTCCTTACTTAGATGTTCCTTCATCAAGACAATGACTGCCAAAAAGACCACATGGTCAGCACCTGGTAATAGCAATTGGGACCATAAATTACACAGAATCCAAACGAGATCAAACTGTTTCTCTCGTGCTTGTCTGAATGTCACTGTAGCTCACTGCTAGCTAGTAAAATCTTTGTTGTCTTGACACCACATTATATCAAACAGCTAAATTGTTTTGTTTTGAATAGATTTTTCTGTTTTTCAGTAACACATACAGATTACAGATAGTCAGCATTTTATTAAGTTGACATTTTATAAGCTTAGGGAAATACATATTATAATTTTTTTCTTTGTGTCTATGTTTATACAAATATGTTAAATATTTGAAGACCCTTCATCCATACACCATGGCATAAACTAAAAATCTATATCTACCTGTACTAAACTAATTTTAAAACAGTTTCTACAGTATAATGATGGAAAAAACAAGACAAAAAACATGAAAAATGATGTTTGGAACAGTTTATAATTTAATAATAGAATTACATTTAATTTTATTACAGCAAGTAGATCAAATAATGATCAAAACAAATAATAAGCATGAGCTGAAAGGAAAATGAAATGAAAGGAGATGTGAAAATAACATAGACGTTGACACAAGAGATCTTTGCACATGTTTACTGCCCTTTGGATATGATGCTTTACTGCCCTAAAGTCTACCATCCTAAAGTATGTTTTCATAGTCAAATAAATTGTATTAAAGTTGAGTAAATATATTGGAAGCCCTGTTTTCATGGTCAAACAAATCAGATCAAAGTTAGATCCAATTTATATAACAAGCAATGCATTTGATATATTAAAATATCACCAGCAATGTCAACAAACTGAACGTGTCACTGCAATACTGTCAACCAATCAGAGCCAACTTGGACATGACGTTTCAGTGACGTTTCTTCAAAGAAATTGCATGAGTTTGAGTATGTTCTTTAAAGAAATGTGATCGATTTGGAAGGTTATACAAGGCTATTAATTATTTTACCATTCTAAATGATGAAAAAGAGCTACAGAACAAATAAGAACATGCCAAGGAAGGGTTGATGTTAGAAGTGGAGATGCATTAGGCAGGATGCACTATGGGCCTGTAGCCACTTGTGCACCCTGTGGGATAGAACTTCAACACTTATCAATGTGTATTTATCATCTTGTCAAAAAGACACACAAATGAATCATAAAACTGTTTTTGACCTTTAAAACAAAGAAAACAAGCGTATCCTTCAGCTGGATTCAACCACATTGGTAGGGTTATATTAATCAGCTTGACAGTCGCCCTAAGAGATTTCTTATTTAAATCATTTTTGTTATTAGCAACACATACGTACTTGGGCCTGGGGATTCAAAAAGTCCTTGAAAATACAAGGACAATGTTTTGTTCTATTCATTGTTTGTATTGGCTGAAATATTTTAAACAATTACAAAATAATTATATGTATTAGATGCAGTAATTGTCTCAGTATAACACACACCCTGTGTGTATTGTGCACCTCGTGTGAAACACGCACCCTGTATGTATCATGCATGAGTGAACTGCCTTGGTATTAATCTCTTGTAAAAGCACTCCTCTCATATTAATGTACACTTCTTATATAACATACACTCTTGTAATAATGTATTTTTTACCAGGAAGTCACTTGAAATTAAAAATCACTTTTACAAGACACATGTATAATTTCAAATATTTTAGCCTATTCCACCCTACCAAACAAACAACAGTATATTATATAGAATATATAATGTTATGTATTGAATCTTTATTGTGTATCGAGGGGGCTGTTTGAGATCATGAGTGGGATAATTCTCGGTACACAATGAAGGTTCAGTACATAACAATTATATACCATGATTGAGACATTCCCAGCACATTTCAAATGTAAACTTTAACTTAACTAGATTTGTTTTTTTTATGATCTATCTTTCTTTGTGGAAGGGGCAGAAAAATACAAAGCATCTATGATTCCTTCAAAACAGCCAGATTGTTGCGCATTGCATTATAGGGTAATTTCAACAAGGCAGAGCTGAAAACGAAGCCAGTACAGTAAAGCAACATGTCGACTGCAGAGTGTAGTTTAGGGAATGGATAGAGACAGCCTTACTTGTGGAGATAGTGGCACATGTAACCACAGGGAAGACTGCGTGTAACTAAGGCACACACAACCAGGTTGGAATATTTTAATATTGTATTCAGTCAGTAACAAATCTGTAGTAGGTAGTATTAATTGTACTGTTTATATATTAATAATAAACAGTCCTGTGTGTGTTTAACAGGCAGGGTTGCTGATTCGAGCCCAGCCTCCACCCTGTTACGCGTTAATGATTTATTGTTCATCGACTGTTATAATTAGGACTTCTGTTTTTCGTTTTTTATTTATTTCATTTTGTGGTGCTTATTTTGAGCTATTTTCGAGTTTTATGTAAATGTTTTTTTTGTTTTTTTTTTCGGGGCTTTCACGTTTTATATAATCTATGAAATGTATTGTTTTCGGTTACTTTCCAAAATGCTTGGACATTTTTTTCTGTCACAATATGTATTAGTAACTCGACAGTACTTGCACATTTAAGTTGTACCTTCTTTCCTTTGCTGCCTTCCACAACTAAATCCTTATGGTCAAAGGCACATTCTTCTGGATTTTTTGTGTGTCAAGACTGACACAAAAAATGTTTTTTTACATTTCGCCACAATTTGCAATTCTGTTTTAAATTCTTCCTATCTAACTGTAATATAGCTTTCAATCCCGTGGACAAGCCTTCTAATTGTAATCTCGTTTTAAATCTCGCAAGCGGAGTCTCCAATAGAAATCTAGGAATTTGCTGGCACTCCGTAGTTAGGGTGGGTTTAACGTATTCAGAACAGATCAATGATAGATACAAGTCAGGAAGGCGGGACATTGCCTAACTGCACTTGGGAAGGTAGTTTGTTTTTGTTTGTTTTTTTGTAGTAAGTTTTGTTTTGTTTTAAATGGGAAAGGGGTGAAGTCAACCTACACCGATTCCATTTTTTTGTATCAGGGATGTTTTATCATTCTTTATCGGTTAAAACAGAAAATCAAATTGGAATGCTATGATACATTAAATGAAAGTAATTAATCTTTGACCCAACTCCCCAAAAGTAAGAAACAGTGCTTTCTGAGCAACAAAAAACCTGTAACTAAACATGTAGTGATGTTGTTATATATATATATATATATATATATATATATATATATATATATATATATATATATATAATGTTTTACAAGCCTGATACCTCAGATAAAAGGGTAATGGGCAGGGACATTCAGAATTGGTCTGCATTGCTGGCTGAGTCCAGACCCACTTTCAATCACATGTAATCAGTAAAGACTTTGCTGCTCTGCTTCCTTTCATTGTGTCTCAAGGTTTACTATTTCCTGCATATGTCCTTTTTACTAGAGAATGCAATGTTTTTATATAGAGTAGTTCATCTCCTCACCTACAAAATTGCTCCTTGTAATGAAGATGAATTGGTTATTGAATATATATATATATATATATGAGGAGCGCCTAAAATACCGTAATACAGTATTCACCATGGGATTTTCACGAAACATCACTTTTGAAACATCTTGTGCAGCAGGTTGGTATGGCTACTTAATAGGCTAATTTTCAATTTATTCTTATAGGTTTTTTTTTTTTTTTTTTAGATTCTACATAAAATATAAGTTTAATTCAATATTTTACATAGAAAGAATACACAAGGGCTACAATTGTGATAAACATAGTATCCATCCGACTTCTTTCCTCTCATTCACATGTATATGTTCTCTTGTTATTGCATAAAATGGAAAATCCTTACAGGTGTCAATGAAGAACCTAAGTCAGCTCTTACCAATACATAACTCTATAATGGGAATGATTTATTTACAGCATTTTGTGTGGTCCTAAAAAAATAAACCCTACCAAAAATTAAGAATCCTAGATTAATGATTTTTAGGGTTATATATATATATATATATATATATATATATATATATATATATATATCCCTCCTAAAATCCAACTTCCACTGCCTCAAAGTGGCAGGAGGGTGACAACGGGTTCTCAAGATGAAGTACAGCGGGGTCCCCTGACTCTGGCAGGTTCAACCATGCTATGAAAGCTTGAGTAATATACTCGGCCAAAGTGGAAGGGGCACTCACCAACCCGCCTGACCAGCGTGGTGAGTTATGGCCAACCCCCCTAGATGAAAACACAGACAAAAACATGGTCCTCATTCCCCGGAGGCTGGATTGCCACTGATCAAGGCAGCGGCTGGGTACACATGAAGGCAGAGGGTGCTAAGAATCACCGGGTTATGATTTTAGGCTGCCACAGAACACTGACCCTGACCACGTACAACTGCAAATCTCTTTCCGGTGAAGCAAGACTTCAAGATTTGGAGAAGAACTTGGAAGAATCAAGTGGAATAAGTGAAGTACGGCGAAAAGATGAAGGACTACTAAACTCAAGAGTTGACATCTTCTCTTCTACCGAGGCATATAAGACGAATAGGAGGTGTTGGATTCATTGCCCACAAGAGAATCAAGAATAACGTAATAGAGATAGACGATCGAACTTAAGGTCATCCAAGTATGCACCAACAACAAGCTATTCGGATGAAGAAGTCGAAGATTTTTATGAAAAAGTACAAGAATTACACGAAAATGGGAAGAGCCACTATAACTTCATCGTCGGTGACTTCAACGCCAAAACAGGAGCCCAGCAAGAAGACGAGCATCCTGTTGGCAAATTTCGACATGGCGACAAGAACGAGAGGGGCAACAGACTAGTCGAATTTGCAGAGAACAAGAACTTATTCATCATGATCACCTTCTTCCAGAAGAAACCCATCAGGAAATGGATGTGGAGAGGACCCAATGGAGTGAAGAATGAAATTGACTACTGTAACCGAGTTGCAACTCACTCTGGTTCATTGCCCCTTTAAAACACCAACCCAGGACACAGAAATGGAGTTTAAAGCTCTGACGCGCTATTTTTAATAATCACACAAAAACGAAACTAAACAAAACAAACACCTAGCTCTATACGAGCACTAACTAGACACACAGAACCTAAACTAACTGGCAGGACGGCTAAGCCGTTTACCTGCTACTCAAACTCCAACAAAACCACACAGGTTTACACTGTACACACTTCTAACGACTGCTTGGAAGCAGAGCACCCCTTCTGCCTCCTTCTCTTCAGCAGCCCTGAGCAGACTGACTGTCCTCTTTAAATACCCTGCACCTGGTTCTAATTTAACAATAATTACCAGGTGTAGGGGGTAATTAATAATAAAACAATTAACAAATTAAATTAAACAATAAAACAAAACCATTAAATTAAAAGAATTGTGTATTTGCACATGTTTTTTCATGCAGGGAGGATTAACCCCCTACCAGCAAAAAAACACCATACAAGATGTCTCAGTAGTAAACAATTTTAACACAGGAAGTGACCACAGACTTGTAAGATGCAAAATACACCTAAACACAGCACTGGAGAGAGCAAAACTTGTGATGATGAAATCCAACACGATCAACGTAGAAATGCTCCAGAAGCAAAGCCTGGTGTTTCAACTGGAACTGAAGAATAGATTCAGCGCTCTTCAAGATCTGCAAAAAGATGAAGCAATCAAGGTAAACAAAATCTATGAGGAAGTGACGCAAGTAACTTCAGAAACTGCAGAAACAGCAAAAAACATTTGGAACACAGAGTACAAAATGCAACCAGAAGATCACGCAAGAGACAAAAGACCGTATGAAGAAAAGAAGGGAAATGAAACAAACAGCAGTTCTGAAGTCAAAGATTGAATACATTAGAACATAAGAACATAAGAAAGTTCAAACAAGAGAGGAGGCCATTCAGCCCATCTTGCTCGTTTGGTTGTTAGTAGCTTATTGATCCCAGAATCTCATCAAGCAGCTTCTTGAAGGATCCCAGGGTGTCAGCCTCAACAACATTACTGGGGAGTTGGTTCCAGACCCTCACAATTCTCTGTGTAAAAAAGTGCCTCCTATTTTCTGTTCTGAATGCCCGTTTATCTAATCTCCATTTGTGACCCTTGGTCCTTGTTTCTTTTTTCAGGTCAAAAAAGTCCCCTGGGTCGACATTGTCTATACCTTTTAGAATTTTGAATGTTTGAATCAGATCGCCGCGTAGTCTTCTTGGTTCAAGACTGAATAGATTAAATTCTTTTAGCCTGTCTGCATACGACATGCCTACGACACTTTGCTGCTGCAACAGTGTTTGCCACTCCTCCTATTTCTGTGTCGTCTGCAAATTTAACAAGTTTGCTTACTATACCAGAATCTAAATCATTAATGTAGATTTGGAATAGCAGAGGACCTAATACTGATCCCTGTGGTACACCACTGGTTACCTCGCTCCATTTTGAGGTTTCTCCTCTAATCAGTACTTTCTGTTTTCTACATGTTAACCACTCCCTAATCCATGTGCATGTACCATGTGTAGTACCTTACACTTTTCTCTATTAAATGTCATTTGCCACGTGTCTGTCCAGTTCTGAATGCTGTCTAGATCATTTTGAATGACCTTTGCTGCTGCAACAGTGTTTGCCACTACTCCTATTTTTGTGTCGTCTGCAAATTTAACAAATTTGCTTATACCAGAATCGAAGTCATTAATGTAGATTTGGAATAGCAGAGGACCTAATACTGATCCCTGTGGTACACCACTGGTTACCTCGCTCCGTTTTGAGGTTTCTCCTCTAATCAGTACTTTCTGTTTTCTACATATTAACCATTCCTTAATCCATGTGCATGTATTTCCTTGAATCCCTACTGCGTTCAGCTTGAGAATTAATCTTTTATGCAGGACTTTGTCAAAAGCTTTCTGGAAATCTAAATAAACCATGTCGTATGCTTTGCAATTATCCATTGTCAATTTTGCATCCTCAAAAAAGTCAAGCAGGTTAGTTAGACATGATCTCCCTTTCCTAAAACCACGCTGACTGTCTCCCAGGAAATTGTTAGCCATATAGGTAATTTTCCATTTTAGATTTTATTATAGTTTCCATAAGTTTACATATAATAGAAGTCAGGCTTATTGGTCCATAGTTACCTGGTTGGGTTTTGTCTCCCTTTTTGTGGATCTGTATTATGTTTGCAATTTTCCAGTCTGTCGGTACAACCCCTTGAACTCTGCAAGACAGTAAGAAAGTGCATTACTCAGGATACACGGTCGCTCAACTGTAAGTTGGTAGAGAAAACTATTGAAAACAACCGAAGCATGAAGAAAGCAAAACAAATACTGATTATTGGTGTAACAGGGTGAGATCTGTGCTGGCTATCTGACGTATGCATGATCCTGTAGGGGAGGGGTCGGGAGCCCTGTAGGAGTCGCCTGTCGATCACGGCGATGATACAGAGAGGTTGGGTGAGGATGTGTTCTCTCCCTCTCTATGAGTGGTCGGGAGGCAGGCTTTGGGGGGTGCCTGACCTATAAAAACTGTGCTTTGTTATTAGCCCTGGTCGTGAGGTACTGGAGAAACAAAAAGGGACAGGCAAACAAGGCTGAGGAAGACAGCCGAAACAGAGAAAAAAAAAGAATAACTGTATTTACGTACCTGAATCGGGACATGTGTATTTAGTGGGGAAACCCTGGGCAGCTCCATAGAGTATAGTAGGGGAATAGCAAAGCGCAGGCTGAAGACCCAAGCCATGCGGGTAGCAGTATGGTTGGGGAACGCTGCAAGAGCATCACCTTTTATTTGTAGTTTTGTTATTGTATTTTATTTTCCTTTTTACTTTCGCCCTTTTGTTTGTAATATTATTTTGAGCACCTGCGTGTGCACCACAAGTGAATGGCCAACCTTTTACCATTGCTGGTACTGGGTTGTGCTCTGGAGACAGTGATACAGTGCCACTTTGTGGCGGAAATAAATCTGTGCGCCAAGCGGCGTCTTCAACTAAAGTTCTGTCTTGTGTCCAGTGAATTCGCACACCCTCCCACAGTTGGGGAAAAAAAACTTTTTAGCAATCAAACAAGGATGGGACTGTCATCAAGAACCACAAATTGATTTTGAAGAGAGTTGAAGACTTTTACAGAAAATTATATCAAGAAAAGAGCAACATAGCAGATGATGAAGATGAGACAGAAAAAATGTAACCTGAGGAAGAAGTTCCAGATGTAATTCTGGAAGAAGTGAAACATACTATCAAACATATGAAGACAGGAAAGGCACACGGAGAAGACGGCATAACGATTTTCATCTTGAAAGAAGGCAGTGAAAAAGTGACAAAAATATTTTTACAGATTTTTACAGATTGTATTAAGCAAAAGAAAGTGCCAAACGACTCGAACAATGCATCAGTGATACTTTTACATAAGAAAGGAGATAAAGAACACCTCAAGAACTACAGACCTATTAGTTTTCTTCCTTTAATCTACAACATTTTTACCAAGATACTCACCAACAGACTTCAAGATAAATTTGACTTGGCACAATCAAATTGAGCAAGCAGGATTCAGGAGTCAATTTAGCACAATGGATCATCTTCAAATTGTACAGCAAGTGATTCAAACCAGCAATGAGTACGAACGACCACTTTGCTTGGGATTCATCGACTATGAAAAAGCCTTTGACTCTGTTTACACAAGATCTGTATTAAGCTCTCTGAAAAAACAAGGAATTTAGAAAACGTACAGAGACTTGATCAGCACCATATACAAGAATGCAACACCCACAGTAAGACTCATGCGATAAATGCGTAAGGGAGGCAGCACCTGTGTTGAAAACTGGAAGGAAGTGGGTGGCAAAGGAAGCCGTGTACGATGCAAAGGCTGCCCTTCGAATCGGTGATATCATGGAGCACATACAGCATGGAAGAGGAGGTTTTGGTCTCAGTTCAGCTCCTCCTACATGGCACAAGGCAGCCCCAGTTCAACGGAGGAAGCTGGTAGTCAACGAGGTGCAAAAGCAGGAGGAGAGGATGAGGTGCGTAAAGGCCATTTCCCCGGCCAAGCAGGGAGAATGGATGAGATGGGAGAGCGTGGAACAACGCAAGATCGGCTGGCGAGACCTATGGATAATGGAACAGAGCAGGATCAGTTTCCTCATCAGGTCAACATATGATGTTCTCCCATCACCACAGAACCTAAACCTCTGGGTAGGAAAGGATCCGGCATGTCCTTTGTGTTCATCACCAGCAACATTAAGGCACATTTTGATAGGATGCAAGGTGGGTCTTAGCCAAGGACGGTTTACTTGGCATCATGACCAGGTGCTGCGTTGTTTGGCATTAGCATTGGAAGACAAACATAACATGGCCAATAAGTTGCCACCAGTTCCATCAAAACATTACACACAAAGGACAACATTCCTCCATCCAGGGGAGCAACCACCATGAAAAGGTATTAAAACCAAGCCTCGTCTAGGACAAGTGGAAGCTGCTAGAGACTGGAAAATGCTGGAAGATGTTGGCCAACAGCTTATTTTTCCACCTGAGATTGCCAACACTAACCTTCGACCAGATATTGTCTTGTGGTCTGGATCAGCATGCCTTGTTCACCTGGTAGAGTTAACAGTACCATGTGAGGATGCTGTGGATGAGAGGGAAAACCTTTGGTATGCTCAACTAACTGCTGAAGCTGAACAGCGAGGATGGAGAGTCTGGGTTTACCCAGTGGAGGTGGGTTGTCGAGGATTTGTGGCACACTCTACAACCCATTTTCTCAGAGATGTCGGATTCAGTGGTCAAGAGTTGCGCCGTACAGTGAAGAACTTATCTGAAGCAGCAGAGAGGAGCAGCAACTGGCTGTGGTTGAGACGGAAAGATTCTGGTTGGGGATTTCAAGCACAACAAAAAGAAAGCAACGTTGATGCACAGGTAAGTCAGCTGGGCTGAGCTGAGTGGGAGACAGAGTTGGGTGATTCTGGGATGCCAGAGTCACCGTCGAGCCCTCTTGAGGTATCATGGGCTAGTCAACGAAACACCAAGGATGGAAGGTGCCCACTTGAAGACCTCAGAGATGTACCCTACTCAGCTCAATCCAGACGGTTGTCATGCTGAGGTGCTGGGGAGACCGTACTGTGGTGCTGTGTGCTGATGCGCCAGGGAGGCAAAATAAGCTTATCTCTGGATCCAGCATTACACTTTAGCCATCAACACCAGGCAGAAGGATATCTACATCATCAGATGGAGGGAAACGCAAATGGATGGAAATGCAGATGGATCACATTAGTTTATTGTAAAGCTACGTCTTAGTTGGTGCTTATCTTGGTAAGAGCAGAGTCTAAAATCAGCATGAAGTTTTAACATCTACTCTCATGTAATAGAAATCATAAATCTTGGAACGTAAATCTCCATTGAGGATTAAGTGGAGGATAAATGTAGTTTATGAATGAAAATTAAGTAAATATAACTAAACCAGATGTCCCAGACTAAGTGGAATAATCAGGGTAGGGTTTACATTATCTTATTCTTATATTCTAGGATTTAATATGTCATGGTCCAAAATGATAATTTATATAGTCAATTCTTACTATACATGCTAATACAACTAAGAAACAAAGTAAGACCCACTATCCTATTCATAGGACGATCACATTGTTTGGGTCTTACTTTGTAAAGTGCATTAAACTGAAAAGGAAAAGCTTGTTCCATGAAAATGATAAAACTTTGCTATGTGGAAAACAATAGTTACAAGTATTCATCCTTCCAGTAATCATCTCTGTGAGGGGAGCTTGTATGAGTTTAACTACTACTACTGTTAATATCTCAGGTGGAAACTTAATATGTTTAGTGTTCAGATAACTCCTCCTGCAAAATGTAACAGTACCATTCACTTTGACCTGTGACTCAAGATGACTGCCCTATTGAGATCATGTGACTTTTTGGATTCCAGATGATAAAGATCTAACACTTCAAGATTCTGGTTGGGGATTTCAAGCACAATAGAAAGAAAGCAGAGGTGAGCTGAGTGGGGGATAGAGGGGGGTGATTCTGGGACGGCAGAGTCGCCATCAAGCCCTCTTGAGGTGTCGTGGGCTAGTCAACGAAACACCAAGGATGGAAGGTGCCCACTTGAAGACCCCAGAAATGTACCCTACTCAGCTCAATCCAGACGGTTGTCATGCTGAGGCGCTGGGGAGACCGCATTGTGGTTGATCCCTGGAGCCAGCATCGCAGCTGTTGTGTGTGCTGATGAGCTGGGGAGGCAAAATAAGCTGATCCCTGGAGCCAGCATTACATTTTAGCCATCAACACCAGGCAGAAGGATATTTACAAAATCAGATGGAAGAAAACGCAAATGGATGGAAATGCAGATGGATCACATTAGTTTACTGTAAAGCTATAGTAAACTACAATAAACTACTGTCTTAGTTGGTTCTTATCTTGGCGAGAGCCAAGTCCAAAATTAGCATGAAGTTTTAACTTCTCCTCTCATGTAATGGAAATCATAAGAGCAAAAATACTGAAATGGCAGTGGGCCGGACATGTAGCAAGAAGAGAAGACCATCGCTGGACCAAGGAGATACTAGACTGGATCCCAAGAGATATAAAGTGACCAAGAAGACCTCCAGGAAGATGGCAAGATGACATTAGGGAACACGCTGGAGCAACATGGATGAGGGGCTCAGCAGACAGACTTTTGTGGAAGAATCTTGGGGAGGCCTTCATATCACGGGTGTCAGGGTCCAATATAAATCTGCTATATATCGAGGGCCACATAATAGCGAGAGACCCATAGAAATACAAATAGGCTAACAAATCCTGTACAACCACTCCCTCATTTTATCGGGGGCGTCAGGGTCCAATATAAATCATCTATGCAACCTGCTGTTTCTCATTTTTCATACAACAAGCAGCACACCGTTTTAATTCGTACTCGGGAGGGTAATTGCTTCTCATCAATTTAAGTCTCCAATTCATTTAATGAGTTTTACTCTCCTTTCTCAAATGCACAAACCCGCTGCATTGAAAGAATCCATTCCCAATATAGGATGCCTGTTGCTAGGAAGCTGACGTCACTGCCCTGTGACTTTTACTAGTGCATTGCTGCCACAAGTGAACACCTCGTTGGCTAAAATAAAAACCACTTCAGCAATTAGATATTGAATTTCCTTTGTGTTATTGTGAAATGTGTGTGTATATGATAAAAGTACAATATTAATGCTTTGTTAAATTGTTATGTATATTTTTGTTTGTGATGTACAGTACGAAATAAAACAAACTGTAATTCAAAATGAATTTGCCTATGTATATTGCAGCTAAGCCATGCACAGTTATACTGTTAAAATGGGGAGCCAACTCCAGGACCACAATATATCTGAATCCACAGTATAGCGAGGGGCGATATAATGAGGGGTGGGTGTATATACATTCTGAGGAAGAACAAGTTTTAACCCCATAGTAAACATTAAGGTAACGTTTATTATGACATCAGAAACTGTTACTTATGCATTACGTTTATAAGGAAATAACAATCTTCACTTGGGTCTACTAGGTATTGCTATTATATGACAAGCACTTTGATCTTTCCCTGTTTAAAGGTTCTGTAATGCTGTCAATGGATTCTTTATTCAAACTTTACCATGTCACTTGCCATAAAATATGGGGTAATGTGGCACCACAGACCAACCGTAGTGATTTACCATGACGTACCACTATAAGGAATCATGTGTTCTGGCCTCTGATGTAAACCATGAAAGTGAATTATATCAAACACCACCAGAAAGACTCTATAAGGTTTTTATTTTCACACAATTTGGTATAAGAATTCTTTACTATGTTGTTGAATGTAACAATGCACTGTTGACATAATTATTATTTTTATTATTATTTGGTTATTTAGCAGATGCCTTTATCCAAGGCAACTTACAGAGACTAGGGTGTGTGAACTATGCATCAGCTGGAGAGTCACTTACAACAACGTCTCACCCGAAAGACGGAGCACAAGGAGGTTAAATGACTTGCACAGGGTCACACAGTGAGTCAATGAGTGAGCCGGGATTTGAACCGGGTACCTCCTAGTTACAAGGGCTTTTCTTTAACCACTGGGCCACACTGCCTAGGGGTTATCTAAATATCTTTTCTGGTTCAGCTTCACAGCTGCACTCTTTCAAAACAGACTCAAGCTGAAGAATCAAAATATTGTCTTGGTTTATTTTGGCCAACATGAGATTCTTACCTCCCTCATTACAGGATCAGACCACATAGAAAGCTGTCAGTACAGAGATATCCTTTGCAAAACAACTGAAGTACTAAACACAACTCAGTGTTTTAAGACGTGTTTAGACTTATTTATCTTAAAGTGTAATACAAATTATAACACATAGCAAATAGTTTGCTGAATAAAGTGTAGAAGTGAAGTACACAGTGTGTCCTTAAGGTTCATTGATACTATTTGAGCCCAAGCAGCGCACCAAGACACCATAAAAGATACGGTTTTGTTTTTTTTTAATCTTTCTTTCTTGGGTTTGTTATTGTGCCCCAGGTTTGATGGAATTGGTAAACTTTTTTTATGTTGAATTTATGTGAACATTAACAAAATACACCAACATAATAGTGTAGGTGTAAATATGCAGCAGTTTTATGTTAATTATAATTTAATAACATAAAAGTAATGCTTTTCAGTTAATGGAAAAGCTATATGAATGTTATTGATTTATTTATTTTAGTTTTAAATACAGAGACATAATGTAAGAAACGCACTTCACATTGGCTCTGGCACGCCCATGGGTTAGGGCGGCAAAACTGTCAGGGACTGTTTCTCCTCAGCACGACAGCGAACTGTGCCGGTCAGGCGCCCAGTGAGCTCAAAGGCGGACACCTGCAGGGCTCCAGAGGTCGGTAGCTCGCTGACATTCACTCTCGAGTTCCTGAATGAGAAAGGAAGCTGGCTTGGTCGTGGGATTGTAGAATAACCTAAATATAATATATTTCAAAATTAGAATTTATATTTAGGCCTAACTTAGATGCCAGTGTGCACAGGTTACACACCGTTCTATGTTCATGGGAGAGAAGTTCAGTTGCCTGTAAACTTCTTACTTGCCACACCTAAATCCCCATCAGTTGCTACTCCAGGAACAACTGCAGTATACGTAAGCAGTGTGCAATGCAAGCTGTCTGATGCTTCCTGCTCTACACCAGAAGGTGTGATTTTTACCTTATCACCCCAATGATGTGATCTGGATAGACGATCTAGCTCTAGATATAAACTAGCTGCCAGAAGCTCGTAACTCACAAGCACTACATAAGGTGGTACACAATAATCACCAAAAGCCATACATTGCCCGACCTTTCAACCAGTGACAACACAACCCTATATCACTCCTCCTTTAGAACACCAACCACCCCAAACTACACCTCAGAGTGGGAGGGTTGTTCCTTTTTCTATTTCAGATCCACCTGTGCCTTCAACCAAGATGACATCTGATCCAGATCCTGTGCAACCAGAGCCTCCTACTGCTCTCTTGACTGCCCCTACTCTGAATGGGACTAGTCAGGTGGCTGCATGAAACTGCAAAGACTCATTAGATGTGACCTATAATGGGTCAAGAGACACATGGAGTGGCAGGACTGTTAAGCCACATCGGTATTATACAGACTTTAAAATGTTCAAGTAATTTTTTGCTTCAAAAAACAAATTGTTGCTTTGCTGCAATTTGTTTTTAAAAAAATCCTACTGTTGACATAACCTGTTACTTCCCTCCATATATAAGCTTTTCTATGTTAATATACATCTTTATACTATATCTTTATGCGGGGGAAAATGCAGGAATAAATATGCAAATCATCTTATTTTTTTCAGTCACCTGTATACAAATAATTTCCTTTTAGTTGAATTTTGGTTAGCTTTAGCATTTAATTGTGCGTTTTCTGTCTCTCTCTTTTTCTGATGTTATTTCACATAGTTATTCTCTCTATTTTTCATATTTTCTGAGCTTATGCCAAAAACATTTCAGAAAATGCTGAGGGATTACAAACATAACAAATAATGACATACTTCTGGACCAATTTTAGTTCCCTGTAAAATATGTATTGCATGTTAATGCCATTTATACTGTAACACACTAGAGGGTCTGTCCACTTGCTACATTTCCGACTGAGCCAGCTTATGTTTCTGGGCATTAGCAATTACTCCACTAGGCTTGGAGTTTGTAGATGAACACATATTTTATTTCAGTCAGTCCTTATCACTGGTCGAGCTGCTGATCCGTATCTGTTCTTACTCTCTCTCACGCAGCCAATTGGCTGAGAATAGCACATTTTCATACGAAGCAGTCTGGGTGCTTTGTGAGCTACCATTACAGAGTTTATTTAAAAATTAAACTGTTATAAAATTATAATACCTGTTTAAAACCTAGAAGAAACCACAGAAAACCATTAGCAGACCAACAAATTACAAGTATTGTCAGACCACCAAACTACAAATATTGTCAAGGAAGTCAATGGATTTCAAACAAATACAGTGGTCCTTTTTGATTACACACACACACACACACACACACACACACACACAGCATGACAATACTTGTATCCCTTAATATTTTAAAAAAGGATTTGCACAAAAATATAATTGCACTAATGAAAATTCAGACATAGCATTAAAAGAAAATTAATTTTGATTGTGCAATGTGATTTATTGACCCACTAATTTACATTAATATATACAATAAAGATACAGTGAAAATCTGGTTTATTTTAGGGCTGCAGTATTAAGATCTGCCGCTGTTTCGATTTTTAAATAGATCTCTGTATGTTCAAAAGTCATTTTTCTTTTTAACATCCAAACATTATTTATCCAGGTAAAATGCAGTGTCAAATTAAATATATCCACTTAACTTTCATAAGTCCAGTGTTACTGTCATAAAAAGTTACATGTCACCAAGGAAATCATTTGGGTCTTGAACAAGCAAATGTAGCACATAACATGCTGCTGCAATCTATGTAGTGCGCTGGAGCTCTGGGTGAGGTTAATCCACATCTGTCAGGGTGGAAAGTCCATCACTTTTGATAGTGTGACTCATGATATAAAGGTTCTGTTGTGCCAGACAGCAGTATGCATTTCTTCCCCTGTGGTAAATATACAATTCCTTTGAGTTAATAGACATGCATGTATGGCTTCATATAGTAACATTTCTAAATAATGATAATAATAATAATAATAATAATAATAATAATAATAATAATAATAATAATAATAATTAAAGTCAGTTGTAAAAAGGCAAAAATTATATTTACAAGTGTAATATATATATATTTTTTTTTTTACAAAAGCAGTTTCTTTTTTTTATTGGATCAAAAAAAGTATTCTACAGACAGTTGAGTTTTCTTTTGTTGCTTTTATTGAATCACTTTTTTTTGTATCTTGGTATCCACCTTGCATTTTAATTTTGTATAAACATGTGTAAACCCCCTAATAACTCCTGTACAATGCCATGAATAATAGAATCCTGCTTGAAAATTACGTGTACTGTGCATGGGAGTTCACCTCTTAATACATGCATTATGTGCCTTGGTTAAAATCATACTAATAATTATTTATTTAGGCCCTTTTACACGTTGCTTTGCCACAAATAAAAATGCATTTCATCCCCTTTTGCATTTGAAGTAAGTTTATTTCAGACAGTGCGTGATTGACACTGGCAGTTAAGTTGTGAGGGTTGTGTCGAGTTCATAGGGCTGCAGTTTGCAAGGAGTCTTGCTGCTGGCCAATCACATTAGTAGATGTCAAATGCATATTGTGAACGTGTGTGTAGTAGTGCATAGGTGTAGGGGTAATGCAGGTGCTCCAAACAGGGACAAACACAGACTTCACAGTTCAAGCTCTTTTATTTTTACTTGTTCTGGTCGGCTTGACCAGTTTAAATAATAATGCTGGCTCTACCCAACTATGGGTATTGACAGCGTCAAAACCAAGGGGTTGAAGTCCCGAAATAATAATAATGAACACAAACACACAACACAGACACGTCCCCGGACAGTACGGGCTCTCAGTGCAGGTGCAGTGCTAGAAACAGTGGTGCAGGTATGTGTACAGGTGCAGTGCAATCCGGTTTATCACTGGTGTAAAGCGGCAGCTCCCAGATCCGTATTTCGCCATCTGGCGAAGACAAACATACACAGTTAGAACACAAAGCAACACTTCACTCACGTTTGAACAGTCCTCGTTTCCTCTCATTAACCACAACAAAGGAACCGATTACGGCGTCACGTCCCGCTAAAGTACCCTAAGCCCCGCCCCCTCCGATAGTTAGTTCAATCACGTCTCCTCCAATTCATGACTGAAACTTCGCTCACCGTACTAGGGTGATGACTCCAGGTACCGTGATGCCGCCTTCTTCCTGAATGGCCAGCTTCCGACTGCCCCTGGAATGAACTGCCCAACCATTCAGTACAAGGCACACAGTTACTGCTGTACAGTGCTCTCACAGGTTGAGAGGGAGATTGTTGATTCGGATTCATTCGCTCTCTGTCACACATATTCATGAGTATAAATCAGAATACAGCCAAACAGCCTATCAAATCGACTGGTCAGCCGAAAAACTTGAGTTGCAACCCTCATTGGTTATGATGTGCTTTCATAGCTAAACTCTCTCCGTCTCTCCTCGCACACTTTTATTGTTGAATGTGATTTTATAATTAATATTACACAAAACTTTATGTATGCAAGCACTTGTCTTCTCAGTATTTGGATAATGACATCACTGTTAAAATGATTCATTTTTCATGGGTGGCTACGGCCCTGCATGACATGTTCAGTACACCAAAATAGGATGCTAAAAACTCTGTTTTACTGCAGCTGTGAGATGTGAAAACAGAGTCCAAGTGTTCAAATAATTTGTCATTTATACATACCTTAGATTTTACAGTGCCTCTGTAAACCAGCACACAATCCGGCACAATTTCCCAGTCCAAAGCAACGGCGGGTTAGACAGGTTTTATTGTATTTGCACTTGTCTCTTACAATTGAGGCCATATTGAAGGCGAGGAAAATAATAATGTGCTATAGGAGGCTGTGTGGTCCAGTGGTTAAAGAAAAGGGCTTTGAGGTCCCTGGTTCAAATCCCACCTCAGCCACGGACTCATTGTGTGACCCTGAGCAAGTCACTTACCTCCTTGTGCTCCGTCATTCGGGTGAGACGTAGTTGTAAGTGACTCTGCAGCTGATGCATAGCTCACACACCCTAGTCTCTGTAAGATGCCTTGGATAAAGGCATCTGCTAAATAAACAAATAATAATAATAATAAAAAACTAAATGTTGATGAACAGTGTTCATGATAGGTTTATGGTTTGCTGCTCAGCTTTTCAGTAGGGTTCTGTGATAACTGAGTAAATGACAACATTAAATCTAGATCAACATTTACTTAAACAATATTATAAAATGGCTCGGATTAACAAAACAGTCTGATTGGCTGAACAAGATTCCAACTAGTGTCGTTGTTCGACAACAGCACACTGGTTGGATGTGTTTTGCCTCATCACTACGCATTTTCTTTCGTACACAAATTTTATTTTTTCCTACAGGATTTGGCTATTTATAATCGCAATTAAGACAATGCAAGGTGAGTGATGTAGTGAAATTATAGCATAGCCAGGTGCTTGTATTGCCTTGCGACTAACAATTTCACAACAATACACACACACACATAGAAAATTGATAAATAAAATATTATACTTGTGCTCGTTGTATTCTTGTACAGCAAACTAGTACTGTAGATATGCTGTCCTGTGGGGATTAATGCATGCCATAATAAAATAAAAGGAAATAAAAGTGTCATGAATTCTAGGTAGCAATAATCCCTATGTTTATTTCTTCAGTACGGGTGATCTAAAATAAAAATGTGTCCATGCACCTCCCACATATTTCCACAGTAATCTGTTGCTATAATGGGAATACTAGCATTCATTCTCACATTAATTTCACAATCTTTCCCTTAGCTAATCTTATAGGGGACAGTAAAAGGTTCAGCAGCTAATGATATGGTCAAGAATGTTAAACATTCAGGTTACCCTAAGGTACAACTTTTTTAATGTAATGGCTTTAGTCTAGTTTTTCGGTAAACTTTTTCCTGTTTCTACTATATACAGTATAATATATAAATTCTTAACCCTTCACACATGACAGAAGGCTCCTACTTTCAGAGCTCATCTCTTACATCAAAGTGTCAAAGTGTTCTCTCTTCCTGCACTTGTGCAGACTGCTTCAAGTCGTTCAAAAGGGAAAACCACTTTCTGCTACAACATTACCAACAACCTTACTTGTTTCCAAAGTCTCCAAAAACATGTACAAAATATTGAATGAGAAAATCATAGAATACAAATGTCTACCAAATATGAAGACAAACAGATCATTTTTAGCAACAAGAGCAAAGGCAAGAAAATAAATGAACCAATCTAGATTTTCATTACTATTTAAATTATTATTCTTTGTTATTCTTTTCAAACAAGCAAATTGTCAAAGGATACGGCTGTTAAAATTAAGGCCAGAAGCTGATCAGTTTAGCTGTTAAAACCTGTATACTGTATATGTAAAATGTTTCAGTAAAGAAAACATAATTGTTGGCAAAGTATTAATTTGTTCTGTGTGTTTGGTGAAATTTTTGCACACACCCATAACTATACAGCTGCAGGTGGTTTTACAGTGACCTATAATTTGAAAGGCATATCTATTTAAAATGCCACTATTCAGCAACAACTATGTTTTATTTTAGCTTTGGTCTCTTTAAATTAGAATGCACACACACACACATAGGTCAGCAAGGGTAGAAAATCTGGAACCGGGTACCCGCCATGAAAAATACCCGGGTACCTGGATCTTTTTCAGGAACTGATAAAAAAAAAAATCACATATATTAATGTTTTAAGTGCATGATACATATTTAAATGCAATATAGTGCACATACATATAGTGCCTTCAGATCTGTAGACTTATGTAACCTTTTTCAGTACTGGAAACATCGTAATAATAATAATAATAATAATAATAATAATAATAATAATAATAATAATAATAATAATAATAGACATCTCTGTTTAAATACAGTTATGTTAAATGCGCTTCATGCTGTGGGATTCTTTGTGACATATATTGGCCATATTCCGCTGTTGTTGTTGTTGTTGTTGTTGTTGTTGTTGTTGTCATGGCTGTTATGTTCAGTTTTAAAACTAACAGTAGTGCAGCACCCCTAGTACTATGTTATGTACTATGTTATGGACTGTTATAGATCTACCGACTGGAATCTCAGCATGAAAAGTTTCTGTTTGTTGAAGTCTACTAGCTATTACACTCGTCATAAAAAGTATGTTTCTTGTGTTAAGAACAAGTCTGATTTGGCGTTTACTGTGCACAACAGATTAGTTGTACTATTACTCGTGAAGATGACACGGTTTATGTTTGTTTAGTTGTAGCAGAGAGTGAGTATAATCTCTGCAAAATTAGAAGTTTTCAGAGCCCGTCTCTAGTTCTGGCGAGACCGCCGTTTGTGTTAAAGTTTTAGGACAGAAAACAGTTGTTTTGTTTCGTGTACTGTGTGGGACTCTGCAAATAAAATACACAGACAACGGAACAGAGTTTATGGACATCTGTTTATTACAACAAGCTGAATACAGAGGCTGGACACCAGTCATACTGCTTTACCACGATAGCAGGAGCTATCGTATTGTGTCAACGCAGTCCAGTTTACTTACAGTGTTGCTGCTTTATCATGATAGCAGGAGCTATCATACAGTTTCAACGCAACCCAGTCTACTTACCCGTGATACAGCTTCACCACGATAGCAGGAGCTATTGTATTGTTTCAACACACTCCAGTTTAGTTACCTTGGTGCTGCTTTACCAGGATAGCAGGAGCTATCGTACAGTTTCAACGCACCCCAGTCTACTTACTCGTGATACAGCTTCACCACGATAGCAGGAGCTATCGTATTGTTTCAACGCTCCCCAGTGTACTTGTCCTTGTTACTGTTTGTTCCACGATAGCAGGTACTGTCTCAACGCTCTCCAGTGAACTACCCTGTGCTACTGTTGTACCCTGATAGCAGGAGCTATCATACAGTTCTAGCATACTTACCAGTGTGCTCACCGTGCTCCAGAAGAGGGAGCCAGTTCCAGCATACTACCTGTGTGTTCACCGTGCTCCAGCAGAGGGAGCCAGTTCCAGTAAACCTACCTGTGGGCTCACCGTGCTACAGCTGAGGGAGCCATTTCCCGCGAACTCACTTACCTGTTCCAGGTACTCCAGTAGGAGGAGCACCACTTCGCTAAGGGTCTGCAGTCAAGAGACCTTACTAAGACTGTACCAGAACGATGAAGTGACTTCCTGGGGTAGGCCTAGACAGGGAATAAAAGTGAGACAGAGTGGCCAGTACAGGGCATGTTCTTTTGGTAGTGAAACAAAGCTTGTTGGGTGTATAAAATAAAGATACTCACCAGTGTGATCTACGAGTCCGTCCAGTTTCTGCTAGAAAAACTATGCCCTCTGGAGGGCATCTTTCACTATATATATATATATATATATATATATATATATATATATATATATATATATATAGTAACATACTCGAAAATCACAGTGACTAGGAGGCTGAAACATTGCTAAACACCACATTTATTGGCACTGATAAGTGCACGAAATGTGACAAATACATGAAATAAACAGCTATGTGCTGCCACAGTAAGTGTAAAGTTGCTGTCTAATCCACACGGAGTTTGTGACAGGGTTGTGAGTGGTGGGTAGTAAATGAGTCACACAACAATGATGTTTCTTCCAAAAATGTCAGTATTTTTTTATTACAAATAATAATTGAAACAAAAAGCAAGTCGCCCCTATACAAGCAATGGTATAGGGGAATCCAGTAAACACAGCGGGTTGCAGTCCCAAACAAAGTGAACACTCCTATTACCATGATCCTCCATGCACGAAACTGTGCTCTGTGATTGTGTTGAGAGTGCCCGTCAGTCGCTGTGCTGTGAAGCAGTGAATCCGGTGTGTGCTCTGGCTCTGTGGCTGCAGCTCCCGACTTCTGCTACTCTTCTGCAACACAAAACAAATACAAAATACGTAAGGGGAAGTACTCACGTAGCAGCATCCCCTTTGTACTACCCAACTCCTCCCTGCAATTAGCCTGGCACCAGACTTTCTCCAATTGCGGCCTGCCCCGTAGCCGATCGCAAGGGATTCGTTTTGTGTACGCGCCGCTACGCTCTTCCGCCAAGATGGCCAACTTCCGGGTTCCATGTACAGCTGAGTCGACCAGTCTACGGGGAAGCATACCGTCCACCTTACATAGCGCCCTTTCTGGTCGGGAGGGAGATTTGCAGTTTGAATTCTTTCTCTCTTTGTCACAGAGTTCCTTCAGTTTGTGTCCTTTTAGCAAGAGAGCGCGAACATGGCCTCTCCTGTCTTATAAGCCTCGCTAGTCCCGTCCCACCTCTCTCCCGGAGTCTCTGGCCAACCACCAACAGCAGTCCTTTGTCTCTGCTCTGTCCCTCCCCTTAGAGCCCTATGGGGACCTGCCAATCAGTGTGCAGTCTGGTGACTGACCCTCTCGGCAGGGCTAACCAGGTGTGCATTTCCACAATCCGACTGGGGGGAAACTCTCTGGTCATATTTTGGTGTAGGAGCCTCCCATACATGTTACAATATATATATATAAGAGCGGCTGGCAGTATTGTGGAGCCTGACACTCTCACTCTGGGTAGAACACTGGAAATAGCATGTCAGATCGAAGCAGGCATAGTAGAGCCTTCATTGTCTGAAAGTACACGCAGTAGCTTCCCACGGATGCACAGCTCCATCTGCTGGACGATGTAGGAATTGTGGATCCACCCAACATTAATGTGGAAGCCTGGACTGCATTGTCGCAATTGAGGCAAGTTTAATCATTTTGCTCGCTGGTGCAGATCTACCCCTTCAATTACTGCCAAACTGGACCCTCAGACCCAACCGTCATTAATACAGTGCAAAAAATGGGGACTACTTTCAAAGTGTGTAATTGCTAATTAAATGGGGGTTTAATTCCCTTGATTGTGGACACAGGAGCCTAAGTGTCCCTTATTAATACTTGGTTTTCAAACAAAGCTTTAACTCATACCCCTATCCAGTTTAAGGGCTCACTGACTCCCCCTTTCTTATGGCAGCATACAACTACCGACTTTCGAATTCACAGTGACGGAGAAAGGAGCTAATCTCATGAATGTACAAAACATTAGGAACACCTTCCTAATATTGAGTTGCACCCCCTTTTGCCCTCGGAACAGCCTCAATTCGTCGGGGCATGGACTCTACAAGGTGTCAAAAGCGTTCCACAGGGATGCTGGCCCATGTTGACTCCAATGCTTCCCACAGTTGTGTCAAGTTGGCTGGTGGATCTCTACTCCGAATAGCTTGTTCCATCTCATCCCACAGATGCTCAATTGGATTGAGATCTGGTGACTGGGCAGGCCACTGCAGTAAGCGGAATTCACTGTCATGCTCGTGGAACCATTCCTGGACAATCCTAGCCTTGTGGCATGGGGCATTATCCTGCTTAAAAAATCCATTAGCAGATGGATACACTGCTGCCATGAAGGGATGCACCTGATTGGCAATGATGTTCAGATATCCTGTGGCATTCAAACGTTGCTCCACTTTTATCAAGGGGCCCAGTGTGTACCATGAAAACACACCCCACACCATCACACCACCACCACCAGCCTGCAATGTTGACATGCGGCATGATGGATGCATGTACTCATGTGGTTTTCTCCATACCCTAGTCCTCCCATCAGCGTGAAACAGCAGAAACCGGGATTCATCAGACCAGGCAATGTTTTTCCAATCCTCCAGTGTCGAGTGTTTTCGTTCCTTAGCCCACTGCAACCGCAGTTTCTTGTGTTTTGCTGAAAGAAGTGGAACTCTGTTAGGTCGTCGGCTGCCATACCCCATTCGTGTCAAGGTACGACGAGTTGTGCATTCTTTTATGGGTCTTTTGGCACCAATGTTGTACTGGACTGTCAGTTGACTAACTGTAGCCCGTCTGTTGCTCTGCACAATTCGTGTCAGCCTCCTTTGGCCTCTTTCATCAATGAGCTGTTTTCGACCACTGGCCTGCCGTTGGCTGGATGTCCTTTAGATGGTGGACCATCTTTGATACACACGGGAAACTGTTGAGCGTGAAAAACCCAGCAGTGTTGCAGTTCTTGACACACTCAAACTGACGCGCCAGGCACCTACTACCATACCCCGTCCAAAGGCACTTAAATCTTTTGTCTTTCCCATTTACCCTCTGAATGGTGCACATACACAATCCATGTCTCAATTGTGTTAAGGCTTAAAAATCCTTCTTTAACCTTCTCCCCTTCATCTACACTGATTGAAGTGGATTTAACAGGTTACATCAATAAGGGATCATAGCGTTCACCTGGATTCACCTCGTCAGTCTATTTCATGGAAAGAGCAGGTGTTCCTAATGTTTTGTACACTCAATGTATATATATGTGGGTGGGCCTGTGAGCGGTGGCACATTTATGTCTACAGACGTCATTTCACCGACCGTGCAAATCACCAAGCTCTGACCACATTACTGTCAACGTCTGGGACAGGCCACAAACCTCTTAGGATCTACAGGTGGTCTGATTGCCTTTACCAGTACAATTTTTCATTGGAGTTTAAGCCTGGCCGACTCAATCAGGTGGCTGATCATCTTTTTATGGCAATAGCAGATCAGACCCAGACGGGAGAAAATACAGAGGAAGTGAAGTTAGTGATGATGCTCCAGAATGCGCTCTCTGCCGTTGTAACTCCACAAGACTTGGAACAAAAATCTAGGTTGGACCCGGTTTTGTGAGAACTATGTCAACACATACAGAAGGGTTGGCCTCAGCAGGTTCCAGAACATCTAAAAACATTCTACCGAGTACGAGAGTAAGGAGGCTGTGTGGTCCAGTGGTTAAAGTGGTTAAAGAAAAGGGCCAGTGGTCCAGTGGTTAAAGAAAAGGGCCTGTAACCAGGAGGTCCCCGGTTCAAATCCCACCTCAGCCACCGACTCATTGTGTGACCCTGAGCAAGTCACTTAACCTCCTTGTGCTCCGTCTTTCGGGTGAGACGTTGTTGTAAGTGACTCTCCAGCTGATGCATACTTCACACACCCTAGTCTCTGTAAGTCGCCTTGGATAAAGGCATCTGCTAAATAAATTATTATTAATAATAATAATAATAATAATAATAATAATAATAATAATAATAATAATAATGTGGGGTGATACGTGCTTAGCTCGGGGCCAGTACATAATCATCCCACTTTCCCTTTACCCAAGAGTCTTGCAACTAGCTCATGAGGGGCACCCTGGGATTGTTCACATGAAGCAGAAGTGAACAGATTCACAGATTGAGTCATTAGTTAAGACCTGCAAAGCCTGTTTATTGAGTGACAAATCAGTTCAACCTCAAGCTGCACCCCTACAGCCATCAGGCTTAGCCATCAGAGCCATAGCAAAAGATCCATATTGACATACAGTGCTCCCTCGCGATAAGGCTCTCGATTATAAAGCGCCTTGGATATAACGCTCCTACAGAATGTCCCCCAATTCCATATACTAGTGATTCATGCAATATTTCTACAGTAAATACAGTACTGGTGTTGTTCAAACTGTAAACAACTTCTCAGTCTAACTTCCGTTTCTGTCTTTCTCTTTTGATACAGTATCTGAACTGAAGAAAAGCTGCGCTGGCAATTTATAACACAGACATCTTATTCAGCATTCGTTTTATATCTAAATAAATAATAGGCCTATTACGTGGTTATCTTTCCTAATGTATTTACTTTTTTGCTGCGAGAGGAGCTGACAAAACTCTTCAGCTTCGCTTCAGCCCCGTTCCGGCAGCCGAACCTGGGGCGAGCCCCATTCCCTCTTCCCCTCGTCTGACCCACTCTCCTTCTCGCACTTGGTTTGCTTGTGTGTCACTTTGAACTGAACTCCTGACCGCCGTTTAGCCAGTCTATTTATAGTTTAAAGGTTAAAAGTGGGAATGTAAGCTTTTTTTTTTTTTTTTTTTTTGTAAAAAATAGTGTTGATTATATGGTGCTTTATGCATGGTTAATTCACGGAAAGTTACATTTTTGCTTCACTATATGTGCATTATAGAGAGGGAGTTATTTTATTTTGTATTTTAATCAGATGTGTGTTATTATGTGTTCCACAGCGCCCCTCCCCCCCCCCCCACCCCCTCCCCCCCCCCCCACCCCCTCCCCCGTTTATAATGCTCTTCGGTTATAACGCTCATATTGTGTGATCCCCAAGAACTGCTTTATAAGGAAGGCCAGTGGATGAGAATCAAGAGGCCACAACGAGGCCATAAAGCTGAAGTCGCAATTTTCAGCTCCATTGTAAATACTCAAGAAACTAGGAGTAGCCACATACAAGGTTCATGATGGCTCCAGGTGACATTTCAGTAGGTTGGTCAGGGTGACTGCGCCAATGGGAGGAGTAGTGGAGCCTGTGGATCCTGTACTGGTGGATGATGTGAATCCGGTGCCAGTGCCAACAGGAGAAGAGCCCAGATAGGGGGATGTTCTAAATAGGCCTGTTCGAGATTCAGAGACTTTGTTACAAACTTTCCTGTTTAATGGAAACATCTGCTCAAATTAGTCAGAGGTTTTTTTTTGTGCTAAAATAACTAAAAAGATTTGTGTTTCAACACCATATCGAGCAAGCGGATATTACTCATTGTATAGGAGTGCCTTTTTTTGGAACCAAAAAAAATGATAAAGTATTTAGCGAGTTATTTCAATTTTTATTTGCACATGCGCGGTTTTAACTTTTCAAAAGTTACACATACGCAGTCGGACTCAAACACCAACAGTAAGTTAGTGGGTATTCGTCAGTTTAATAATTCTCTGTGGGTAATTTGAATTCCTTAGGTCACTTATGTCTTGTGGTTCTTGTGGATTCTGACTTTATCCATTTAATTTGTTATAACTTATTTAAATTTCTTTTTAAAAATGCTTCTGACCTTAACTTAAGTCTGTGAAGCTAAACCCTGGATGCAGTGCCATGATTGACAGTGCTATCTCCAATGTGGACTCCAGAAGTTGGGCTAGCAACAAATAAAATTGTACTTCTTTTAAATATTTACAGCCAAGGCATTAGTCAGTATATATTTAGTTTATATGCATTATATACACTTTAAAACATAAGCATAAAAATATCTATATTCGTAATACTAATATATTGTGTATGACAACATATTACAATGTAATGGCCATGATAATTAATATTAGCAAATGTTTGAGGGTTTGTTTCCGAACACAAAAATTATTGTGTAACATATTATTTGTCTTGTGAGATAGTAAGTCGTGCACACGAGATAGTAGCATCCCATTTTAATTTTGACACCATGTACCTTTAGGGGTTCTGTACATTACTATGCCACACATACATCAAATTTATTTTCCAGCATATCAAACACATGTTTTTGTGTCCTTCATAAACAAAACCAAAATCCAAAAAAAAAGAAACAAAAAAGCTGAAATGGTTATGCCATTTGCAAATATTTGTATACTTGGAAAAGCACACAATAAATAACTTGTCTCACTCCAGATGTGTTAATATTCCAACTATTTCAATTAGCTTTTTTAATTCACATATAATTCTATGACATCATGAAAACAACCATGGTTGTTCTGGTTTTAGACCTGACCTCATCTGCACAGTGGTGACTATACAAGTAAAATGTAGTTTTTTTGTGTTATATATATATATATATATATATATCAAAGCAGACTGCGTACCCTCGGCAACTTCACTAAATGGACTCCCCTGGGAAAGCAAAAAGTTCTGAGAGCACACATGGTAAACTTACAATATATATTTAATTAATTAGTCCATATAAAAAGAGACAGATGTTAATGTCTATACAACAGTGCTGACGTTTCGACGCTGCCAGTGAGGCGAGGGGACTTAATGAAGAGCTCAGTTTAGCCTAGTTTCTTTAGCCATTACCTATGTTCTGTATCTTCACTATTATTGAAGGGATTCTTAAAACTATGCTGTTGTTACGTTAAATTGTCAGGAGTACTTTTCTGTATTGGTTTTATAAATGTAAAACAGTTATAACTAAATTAAAAACACCTGTTAAAATATAACAATATACTGTACATATAAGTGCAAGTTCACTGGTTTGATTATTGAAAATCAATGTTTTTTGCCATGTGGTGGCTTGTATACATTATGGTACATATGGATAATACAGTTATTCCCAAAAACATCTATAAACAGTCATATTTTTATATATTTTGTATTTAATTGCAGAAATAACATAAGTGTGTGTAATTAATTAATTACATGCTTAAGTTAATTGGACGAGAGTCTTTTAAGTACCTGTGCACACAAGCCTCCCCAGAATGCTCTGAGGAAGACGCTGGCAGCATCGAAACATCAGCACTGTTGTACAGACATTAACCTCTGTCTCTTTTAATGTAGACAAATTAATTAACTATATATTGCAAGGTTACCATGTGTGCTCTCACAACTTTTTGCTTTCCCAGGGGAGTCCATTTAGTTGCCGAGGTAGGTAGTCTGCTTTGGTCTATTGTCCTGCCGTGATTGAGCACCTTTGATTGTTTGAACTTTGCCTGCAGAAGCACGCTTGGATCTATATATATTGTGGTAGCGTGGCGGGCAGTCAAGACTGACTAGCGGCAGGAACAGCAAACACCCACAGACAGAGTTATTGTTCAGCGCCTTGGCGCACTTTTATTCTCACCAAATAAAACAAAACACAGGAACAAAGTAAATATTTGAACCAAAATACTATAAACCCTTTTACAAACAGAACAAACCAAAGCCTATCTTCACTTGAAGATACTAACTTCACTATATTGAAGTCCCTAACTCACACAGGACAGCTAAGCTGTTTCCCTGTCTTAAATCTAGTTTATCAATTCTTTTAATCACTCTGCACTTACGTTCTCCACATTCAACACTCCTGCCACCTCCTTCTTACACTAAGAACAAAAGGACAGTTTATATAGCACAGATAATTGCAAACACTCAGACAATCAACACCCTATCTACCCAATTAGCCAGGTGTTTCCCTTTTCTGGCTGAATGCCATCAGCCCTAAAGGCTTCTGGGAAATGTAGTTTCCCCAGCTACTTCGGCCATGACGCCTATCATGAACTACAAGTTTTTCACCTTAACAGGGGAACATAGATCTTGTCAGCCTCAGACTGACATACTTATTAGCCCTCACTGCCCCACATATCCTCCCCCTCAGCTCCAACCCTCTGGTTAGAGCGGCCTCCGCCGAGAGGCAATGTGCTCGGGATAGACCATCCGCGTTTCCATTTACTGAACCAGCTCTATGTTTAATGGTAAAGCGGTATGGCTGCAAGGCTAAAAACCACCTTGTCACTCTGGCATTCTTCTCTCTGTTCAGACTCATCCACTTGAGTGGGGCGTGATCTGTCACCACAGAAAACTCTCTACCCAGTAGATAATATTTTAGGGTTTCTACAGCCCATTTTACTGCCAAACATTCTTTTTCTACTATGGCATATCGCTGCTCCCTTGGTAACAATTTTCTACTTAGGTAGATGACCGGATGTTCCTCACCATTTATCATTTGTGACAACACTGCCCCGAGACCCACATCAGAGGCATCCGTCTGCACCACAAATGGCTTTTTAAAATCAGGGACTATTAATACTGGGCCGCTACACAATATGTTTCCCAACTGGTTAAAGGCTTTTTCAGCCTCTCCTGTCCACTTAACCATATTTGGAGTTTTACCCTTAGTCATTTCGGTTAATGGCGCCGCAATTGTAGCAAAGTCCGGAATAAACCTCCGATAATATCCTACGATACCCAGGAAGGCCCGAACCTGCTTCTTATTTATGGGCCTCGGCCAGTTTTTTATGGCTTCCACTTTGCTCACTTGTGGCCTAATTAACCCACCACCGACAACGTAGCCCAAGTATTTTGCCTCTGTTAAACCCAGATGGCACTTTTCGGGGTTAGCTGTCAGCCCTGCCTGACGTAAGCTGTCTAAGACATTTTCCACCTTAGCTAAGTGAGTCTCCCAGTCCTCACTATGCACCACGATATCATCAAGATATGCCGAGGCATACTGAATATGAGGCCTTAAGACTTTATCTATAAGCCTCTGAAATGTCGCAGGGGCACCGTGTAATCCGAAGGGCATGACCGTGTATTGAAATAGACCTTCCGGGGTCACAAAAGCTGTCTTTTCCTTAGCCTGAACTGTTAACGGGATCTGCCAGTAACCTTTGGTAAGGTCCAGTGTAGACAAGAATTTGGCTTTGCCCAATTTCTCAATCAGCTCATCAACCCGGGGCATTGGGTAAGCGTCAAATTTAGATACCTCATTTACTTTGCGAAAATCATTACAAAATCGCCAAGACCCGTCCGGCTTTGGAACCAAGACTATGGGGCTGGTCCACTCACTATTGGATTCCTCGATTACCCCCAAGCGTAACATTTTTTCAACCTCACTTTTTACGGCTTCCCTATTGGCTTCTGGTACCCTGTAGGGTCTGAGCTTTACCTTTACCCCTGGTTCAGTGACTATATCGTGGTGCACTAACGTTGTCTTTCCTGGTAATGTGGTGAATAAGTCCTGATTTCTATTCACTAAATCTCGTACCTCTCTAGTTTGTGTCGCATCTAAATTGGGGCCTATGTGAACTATATCTGCTGGTGCCCTATCACCCTCAGCTATTGGCTCTTCTGCGATTAAGACGGTTTCACGATCTTTCCACGGCTTCAACAAATTAATGTGGTAGATCTGCTCTTTTTTCCTGCGGTCTGGCTGGCGCACTTTATAATTTACTGGACCCATAACCTCAATTATTTCATAGGGCCCGTGCCACCTGGCAAACAGTTTACTTTCAGGTGTTGGAACTAAAACCAGCACACGATCCCCAAGTTGGAACCCTCTAACTTGTGCTTTCTTATTATAGTTTCCCATCTGTTCTAACTGAGCCTTCTCCATGTGCTCTCTTACTATGGGGGTCACCTTCCTAATTCTCTCCCCCATCTCCATTACATGATCTATCACATTCTTACCTGTGTCTATTTGGCTCTCCCAAGTTTCCCTTGCCATGTCTAGTATCCCCCTGGGCTGTCTCCCATAAAGTAACTCAAATGGGGAAAACCCAGTAGAAGATTGAGGAACCTCTCGTATCGCAAACATTAAATACGGCAACAGGGTGTCCCAGTTCTTCCCGTCCGTCCCGACTACTTTCTTGAGCATGTGCTTTAAGGTGCGATTAAACCTCTCAACTAGGCCATCCGTTTGTGGGTGGTACACAGACGTACGGATGGGTTTAATCTTTAATAAGTCACATAGGTCTCGCATAAGTTTCGATACAAAGGGAGTACCCTGATCCGTCAAAATTTCCCTTGGTACTCCCACCCTCGAAAAAACCTGGACTAGCTCTTTTGCTATTGTTTTTGAGGCGGTGTTTCGCAAAGGAATAGCCTCTGGATACCGTGTGGCATAGTCTAGAATCACTAAAATATATTCGTGACCCCTGGCTGACTTAGGTAAGGGCCCCACCAAATCCATTGCTACACGGTCAAACGGCACATCTATTACTGGAAGGGGAACTAAAGGCGCTCTAAAATGGGACCGGGGACTCGCTAACTGGCACTCTGGACACCCCAAACAATACTGCTCTATTTCTTTATATATGCCCAACCAAAAGAACCTCTTTAAAACCCGTTGTGTAGTTTTCTTGACCCCCATATGTGCTCCAAACAAGTGGCTATGGGCTAACTTCATTACTATATTTCTATAGGGGTGTGGCACCAGTAACTGTGTGACCTCATTTCCCTCTTGTTGTACGACTCTATACAGCAAATCATTCTTGAGAATGTAATGTTCTACAGGATTTTTGGTTTTACCCTCCACCGGCACCCCATTTATTTCCACCACAGATTTCCTAATATTCCCTAGTGAGAGATCATTTAACTGCTCCCTTCCAAACTGTAAATCTGGCAGAGACCATTGCTCCAGTAATTCCTGGTCTCGAATTTCTACTGGTTCTGTACCAGTTGCCCTCTCCCCAAGTAACATTTCTGGTACTCTTTCCCCTATGGGGCCCTTGCGTCTTTCTTCTCTTTTAACCCTTCTTGTTTTTCTAATTCTTTGGGGTTTTACAAACAGTGTCGGGTCTGGAAACGGGAAGATCTGTTCAAGGCACTCCTCTGGGCCAATTTCGCCTGACACTAAATTTCCAGCCGGGGGAGCCAATTCCCCTTCAACTTTAACCAGTGCATCAAACCCTGGATAATCTCTTCCTAGAATTACTGCGTGCGGCAACTTAGGCACGACCCCAACTCTCATTTTGCACTTTGAATCTTGACATTCAAGGGTAACCATACTGGTTGCATAAAAATTCACGTCCCCATGTACGCAAGTAATTCCAGTTTTAAGATTATGGTCCAATTGGTTTGATTCCACAAAATTTGTGGAGACCAATGTAATTGCACTACCTGAATCTGCGAGTGCCAGAGCTTCCTTCCCGTTAATTTTTAAAGGCATTAGAAATTTATGTACTCCTAGTGCCATGTTCACCACATTTACGACCCCACAATCATACTCATTGAGACCCACGTTACACTGCATGGGCTCGTGTTCGTTTGGGCACTGCACACTTATATGCCCATACTCTTGGCAACGGAAGCATTTAACATTTTTATACCGCTCTAGATTTATATGCCTGTTACTCCCCAGTCCCTTCACAGCCTGTGGCTGCTCTTCAGAGGCCCTTTTCCCCATTTCCCTCTTACCGGTTCCATTGCGAGACCAGTCCTTCAGGGTAGAGGGTCGCTCGGTGCTCCTTGACAGTGTCTCGTTGGGTAACCGAGACAGTTCTACTGCAGCCAAGTGACGCTCAACTAAAGCTACAAACTCATCCACTGTGCCTGGGTCCCCTTGACCAATATATCTCCTGAGGGAGGCAGGCATGGCTCTCAAATAATGATCCATAACCAGAATCTCCACAACTCGGGTCGCTGTGTTGACCTCCGGATTTAGCCACCTCCTAGCCAGATGTATGAGGTCGAACATTTGAGACCTTGGGGCAAGTTTCTCCTGAAACTTCCAGTTGTGGAAACGTTGTGCACGAACTACTGGGGTTACGCCAGCTCGGGCCAGGATCTCTGCTTTCAAGCTGTCGTAGTTCTCCGCTGCTGTTGCCTCCAGATCATGATATGCCTTCTGGGCATCCCCGATCAGGAACGGGGCTACTATCCCAGCCCACTGTCCCCTGGGCCAGGACTCTCGAGCAGCAGCTCGTTCAAAAGCAAGCAGGTAAGCCTCTACATCGTCACCGGTTGTCATCTTTTGCAGAACGTGGCTCGGTCTCATCATGGGCCTCCCACCCGGTGCGTTGTTTTCTACCGTGGCAAGCCGATTCGCCAGTTCCTGCCTTTCGGATTGCCCTCGTGCGATCTGGGTCAACAGGAGCCGAGTTGTCTCTTGCTGTGTCTCTGCTTGCTCCCTTTGCAGCCGGTTAGTTTCTTGTTGTGCCTCTGTCTGCTCTCTTTGACGCTGGTTTGCTTCTTGCTGAGTAGCAGTGGCCTGCAACAAGGCTCTGAGAACATCTTCCATAATTTATGTGTTTTTTTTTTTTTTTTTTCTCTCTCTAGGGCACTAGAATCCCACCGCTGCCACCATATGTGGTAGCGTGGCGGGCAGTCAAGACTGACTAGCGGCAGGAACAGCAAACACCCACAGACAGAGTTATTGTTCAGCGCCTTGGCGCACTTTTATTCTCACCAAATAAAACAAAACACAGGAACAAAGTAAATATTTGAACCAAAATACTATAAACCCTTTTACAAACAGAACAAACCAAAGCCTATCTTCACTTGAAGATACTAACTTCACTATATTGAAGTCCCTAACTCACACAGGACAGCTAAGCTGTTTCCCTGTCTTAAATCTAGTTTATCAATTCTTTTAATCACTCTGCACTTACGTTCTCCACATTCAACACTCCTGCCACCTCCTTCTTACACTAAGAACAAAAGGACAGTTTATATAGCACAGATAATTGCAAACACTCAGACAATCAACACCCTATCTACCCAATTAGCCAGGTGTTTCCCTTTTCTGGCTGAATGCCATCAGCCCTAAAGGCTTCTGGGAAATGTAGTTTCCCCAGCTACTTCGGCCATGACGCCTATCATGAACTACAAGTTTTTCACCTTAACAGGGGAACATAGATCTTGTCAGCCTCAGACTGACATACTTATTAGCCCTCACTGCCCCACAATATATATATATATATATATATATATATATATATATATATATATATATATATACACACATACTGTTTTTTTTTTTTTACTTATTTCACATATTTTATACTTTTTCATTTGACAAGGATGATACCATTTTAGATGTCGGTTATTCACTTTTGAACATATATTATGTAAAATATCTGAGGTGAAATGAAGTAAAATGGATATGTAATAAAAGTATGTATGTCCGGAGGTAGAAAAAATATGGCAGTGAGACAGTTAATACTGTATTCACCTTTAATGGAACTTTAATAAGAGAATAATAGAATACAACAGTATACCAACTATAAAAACACAGTGTCAAAGCTTGTGGTCTGTATCATTGATATGGCCAGAGAGTAAAGCAATGCGGCAGTGAAAGGGTTAATTTTTTACTGGCACTTAAACTGGTAATGGAACTTAAAAAAGGAAATCAAAGAATACTGTACCAAACATTAAGACAGTAACTCAAAGTGTACTCATTGCAGCTAGAACTTCAAAGGTCACATGAAACCAATATGGCAGCCATATTAGGTCAATGTCAGGGCCAGCAACATATTGAGCATGCAAGGATTATATAACACTGGAAATATTAAGTCTCAAATGTTTTCTGAGATACAAGGCTTTCATACTATGGCATCAGCAGATTTATAAAATAACTGTCATGAACGAGATTTCTTCTTTGATACCCATGATTGACACTGACCAAGATAAGCACAGAATACAGCTCTGTACCATATATGAAAGCAATACCTTGAAGTGTTAGATCTTTATCATCTGGAAACCAAAATGTCACACGATCTCAAAAGGGCAGTCATCTTGAGTCGCAGGTCAAAGTGAATGGTACTGTTACATTTTGCAGGAGGAGTTATCTGAACACTAAACATATTAAGTTTCCACCTAAGATATTAACAGTAGTTAAACTCATACAAGCTCCCCTCACAGAGATGATTACTGGTAGGCTGAATACTTGTAACTATTGTTTTCCACATAGCAAAGTTTTATCATTTTCATGGAACAAGCTTTTCCTTTTCAGTTTAATGCACTTTACAAATTAAGACCCAAACAATGTGATCATCCTATGAATAGGATAGTGGGTCTTACTTTGTTTCTTAGTTGTATAGTAAGCATGTATAGTAAGAATTGACTATATAAATTATAATTTTGTACCATGACAGATTAAATCCTAGAATATAAGAATAAGATAATGTAAACCCTACCCTGATTATTCCACTTAGTCTGGGACATCTGGTTTAGTTATATTTACTTAATTTTCATTCATAAACTACATTTATCCTCCACATAATCCTCAATGGAGATTTACGTTCCAAGATTTATGATTTCCATTACATGAGAGTAGATGTTAAAACTTCATGCTGATTTTAGACTCTGCTCTCGCCAAGATAAGCACCAACTAAGACGTAGCTTTACAGTAAACTAATGTGATCCATCTGCGTTTCCATCCATTTGCGTTTCCCTCCATCTGATGATGTAGATATCCTTCTGCCTGGTGTTGATGGCTGAAGTGTAATGCTGGATCCAGAGATAAGCTTATTATGCCTCCCTGGCGCATCAGCACACACAATGGCTGCGATGCTGGCTCCAGGGATCAACCACAGTGCGGTCTCCCCAGCACAGCATGACAACTGACTGGATTGAGCTGAGTAGGGTACATCTCTGAGGTCTTCAAGTGGGCACCTTCCATCCTTCCATCGACCAGCTCATGACACCTCAAGAGGGCTTGACGGTGACTCTGGCATCTCAGAATCACCCCCCTCCATCTCCCACTCAGCTCAGCCCAGCTGACTTACCTGTGCATCAACGTTGCTTTCTTTCTATTGTGCTTGAAATCCCCAACCAGAATCTTTCCGTCTCAACCACAGCCAGTTGCTCCTCCTCTCTGCTGCTTGACCACTGAATCCGATGTCTCTGAGAAACCGGGTTGTAGAGTGTGCTACAAATCCTCGACAACCCACCTCCACGGGGTAAACCTGGACTCTCCATCCTCACTGTTCCGCTTCAGAAGCTAGTTGAGCATACCAAAGTTTCTTCCTCTCATACACCTCATCCACAGCATCCTCCCATGGCACTGTTAACTCTACCAGGTGAACGAGGCGTGCTGATCCAGACCACAAGACAATATCTGGTCGAAGGTTTATGGTGGCAATCTCAGGTGGAAAAATAAGCCGTTGACCAACATCTTTCAGCATTTTCCAGTCTTTAGCAGCTTCCAGTTGTCCTAGACGAGGCTTGGTTTTAATACTTTTTCTTGGTGGTTGCTCCCCTGGACGGAGGAATGTTGTCCTTTGTGTGTAATGTTTTGATGGAACTGGTGGCAACTTATTGGCCACGTTATGTTTGTCTTCCAATGCTAAGGCCAAACAACGCAGCACCTGGTCATGACGCCAAGTAAACTCTCCTTGGCTGAGACCCACCTTACATCCTGTCAAAATGTGCCTTAATGTTGCTGGTGATGAACACAAAGGACATGTGGGATCCTCTCCTACTCAGAGGTTTAGGTTCTGTGGTGATGGGAGAACACCATATGTTGACCTGATGAGGAAACTGATCCTGCTCTGTTCAATTATCCATAGGTCTCACCAGCTGATCTTGCATTGTTCCACACTCTCCCATCTCATCCATTCTCCCTGCTTGGCCTGGGAAACTGCCTTTACGCACCTCATCCTCTCCTCCAGCTTTTGCACCTCGTTAACAACCAGCTTCCTCCGATTTGAAGGGCAGCCTTTGCATCTTCCATGGCTTCCTTTGCCGCTCACTTCCTCCCATTTTTCAACACAGGTGCTGCCTCCCTTACGCATTTATCGCGTGACTGTACTAATGTCATTTCCAGTCGGACCTTGGCACACTCCTCTGTAACAACGGAGACTGGTCGCTGCAGTATTACTTTACCATAAAGTCCCACTGTGCTGAGGCAACACGGAACTCCCAAACATTTCCTGACGTATGAACTGATTAAAGCTTCCAGCTTCTCTACTGTTTTCAAGGAAACCTTGTACACAGTCAGTGGCCACATGAGCCTTGGCAGTAGACCAAACTGAAAGCACCAATTTCAGTTTGCCTGGTAAAGCACTGCTGTCTATGCTCTTCAACCATTCTACTGCTTGTTGTCTCACTTCTCCCACACAAGCTGTGTCCTTTAGGGCCCTGTCATACCATCTCCCAAGACTTTTCACTGGCTTCTCAAACACTGTTGCTATTGCCTCACCATTAATGTATAACCTTTTATTCACTACTTTACCTTGAACTATAGAGACGCTCCTTGATTTAGCGGGCTTGAATTTCATGTTATTGGTTAATTTGCCCAATAACCGATTAGTGCAGGCTACTGTTGTAGGCATGGTTGTCATGTCATCCATGTATACTCGAATTGGTGGTAGTCGCATTCCAGAAGCCAAGCACTCTCCTCCCACTACCCATTTTGATTCCCTAATAATTACTTTCATTGCCATGGTAAAAGCCAGTGGAGAAATGGTGCATCCTGCCATTATTCCAACTTCTAGGCATTGCCATATAGTGCTGAATTCTGAAGTTGAAAAACAAAATTGCAAATCTCCAAAGTAGGCTTTCACTAAGTTTGTTACTGTCATCGGTACACTGAAAACATCAAATGTTGCCCAAAGAAGTTCATGTGGCACTGAACCATATGCATTAGCCAAATCCAGGAATGTCACATGGAGCTCCTTCCTCTCCTTTTTAGCCGATTGAATTTGTTGCCAGATCACACTGAGGTGTTCTAAGCATCCTGGCAAACCTGGAATGTCGGCCTTTTGTACTGAAGTGTCAATGAAGCCATTCTTTAATAGGTAAGTTGACAATATCTGAGCAATAATGCTGAAGAAAATCTTGCCTTCCACACTTAACAGGGAAATAGGGTGAAACTGACTGATGCTTGTAGAATCTTTTTCTTTTGGTATACAGACCCCACCTGCTCAGCGCCATGTACTTGGTACAACCTGTTGTTCCCATGCCACTTTCATCAATTTCCACAGGATTCGTAGAACGCCAGAAGCTCTCTGTACATTCTGTATGGAACTCCATTAAGCCCTGGAGATGATTATGATGCCCTTGTTTTTTTCACAGATTCCTCTACTTCTTTCCAGTTAGGTGCACAGTCCTCCATTTGGTATTCTGGTGGATTGATAGGTGGGATGTCTGAAGGAATCGACATAGGCTCCTGCTTTTTTGAATCTGTGTGTTTCCTCAAAATATCCCTCAAGCTCATCCTTTTAGTTTACCATTTTTCTCACTAGTGAATAACTTCTTTGCAGATTTAAATGGGTCTTTATAAAAGTTAGTTCTTGCACGATCCTTCTTTTTGTAGCATTTCCATAGGCGCACAGCTCTGCGCAATGTTGCAAGCTTATCTTTTATGACCCTTTGTAACAGATTGAATGCCTCCTTCTGACTTCTCCATTGCTTTCCCAGCTACTTCCTTTCTCTAAGCGTTCAATCTCCTGCTGCCGTCTAGACTTTCCAGGAATAGTTTGTACTTTTTCCTTCCTTTTTTCAACCTCCAAACCTCTTGCTTCCATATACATATGTCCCCCGATTTATCCAGCTTCTTTTCAATTCTTCCACTCACCTTTCCAACGCGAAACAGAGGTCCGTGTTTACTGTGTCCCACGCAGTTTTCTCACAAGCTCTTGGCCATTTAACTCCAGGCTTGTGCCTATTGATGTTCTTTTCTCTCTTACTCTGGTTTGCCTGACCGGGTTCACAAGGATCATTAGGTTCATCACTAATTGTATCCATGCGTCCTCCTCACGTCTATGACATGGGTGCTGATATCCTGTGAACTGTGGTTTGCTTCCTGTCGCTGGATTTCATTCGACTGACTTGACTGACTTCGTAAGAAGTACTGATCAATGCGAGGCCCTAGTCCCTTCTCCCTTAAGCATTTCATCCTCCCTTGATGAATCGTCAAACCGCTGACCGTTGTTGCCTTGCTCCAGTCGCAGGGTATGAAAAACTGATGTATGAGTGCTGATAATGCCCACAGTGAGCTGAGGCAAGGAGGGGGCAAACAATAGCTGGGGGCTAGTGTTAGTGGTTACTGGAAACACACTTGCAGTTTTACAAAGATAATGAAAGATATCTTCTAGGGCCCTGACTTAAATATTTTATTGCCACAATTTAGATGCTCCAAATTAGATCGGGGAAGCACAAGGGAACTGGTTTTCTGATACCCTGCCAGTTGTGGGTTCATATGGCCCAAATCTGTGTGCATGCAGACATTATTTTTGTTAAGGGATTCACTCTGTAACCTTTGCTAGTCAAGATGTAAGAGACAGCATCACAGCTAAATGTTTGTTCTTGTTATTTTTATTTTCAGATTTGGATGTCATGTGCTATGAGGACAGAACATCCTAGGAACATTAATATAGGAAATAGAACACAATGTATTTCTTGGCCTTTTGTTTATTGGAAACCTAATTTTAATAATGCAGGGAATGATTGATTGTATTTGGGGTGAACAATGTATTCATACAAATACAGGGTATTTTAAATTTAGTTTGTCATTTGCAGCTGTTATGGAAAACAATATCAGCAGAGCAGTGGAACTTGAAGATACTTACAAAGAGCCAGGGGTTAATTTGTTATCAAAAAGGTACCAGATTCTAAGTTATAATTAAGGAAGAGCATATTTGTTTTTAGACTTAATGTACTGATCTTGATTTGCTGTTGCTTGCATATTTACTTTAAGTTCTCATCTGCTTGTTGGTTTTGTGTCTTATTGTTAGTGTTGGTACTGTAGCTGCATGCTGACCTTTGTCTAGTCATGTTTTAACATAATCTTGAACAATACTAGTGGAAGGCCGACTAATCTAATGAACAGGAGCGACAAGCGCTAGTTTTTGTCAAAAATAAATAAATAATAATAATAAAATACATCTACTAATTTTCTTACTCATAGATGATGCATCCTAAAATATATTGTTAGAGAACACTTTTGTCGTTCAATTCATGGAACAGGAAAGCATTTTTATTGCATGTGTTACTGTAAAACTTAAAATAATTTCCGGGTCTCAAATAATCGCCTGTCTCCAATAATCGCTGGGTCTGCTGGCAAATATTGTAAATAAAAGCCGGGTCTCTGTCATTGCCATTGAAGCTGAGGAAGATGAGGAGGAGCTTGAGCGTAATGAACTGCTAATAAGTGACAGCGATGAAAGTGACTCTCAGGATTAATAAATAATAACAATAGGCCTACATGTAATGCATATTTGTTTAATGCAGTTATTACGTTATTAAAAGTTTTGATAATTTTATGCATGCTGAAAGTAGGCCAGATACAATCCTCTTGGTGTATTTTAACGCATTTTGTAAATTTGAGACTAAACAATAAATTATTTTTGATAATGATACTTATTGCTTTTATTGTTCATTTTACAAAAATATTGTAAATAAACGCTGGAGGCGTTTAATTGAAGTTTTATCATATATATATATATATATATATATATATATATATATATATATATATATATATATACAGAGAGAGAGAGAGAGTTATTTTTTTTCATACGGTTAATCATTTGCAAACTGTATAATTCTCAGATTAAAAGGTACCCTGCAACAGATTACCACCATGGCTACCAAGGGGTACTGTTATTTTAATGTAATACTTGTTCAGTATCCTATCATATATGTTATAATGTCATATATCAGTATTATTTTTTCTGCTTGGGCCACTATTTGCCAGTCTTACAAACTAAACCCTTTTATCAACACTGATTGTCTGAAGTGAGATGGTTTGACCAGTATGGATCTGCAGCTGTAATTTCCCTTCAGAAAGTGGGCTTTTGTAAAGAGGTTTGCCATTTACTAACCCACAAGTGCCATGGAAGAGGCAGAAATAACATTTTCATGCCCCGATAGGTCATTTTTCAAACCACCTCACTTAAGATATTCGGCCTTTTCAGTTTATTATGACCACCATTTGTCTCAAACAGGGGTTCATATTTTAAATTACACTGAAAACAGCAGTAATGAACATGTTCTTAGACACAACGGATGGCATCCTTCCATCTGGACATTTTTTTTTTTTTCCGAAGCAGCTGCAAAAAGGAGCCAAGTGACTTTATAATCAATCACCCGATAGGATTATAAGATCAAAAGGGTATGTCAATGTAATAGGTATCAAAATAGATGTTAAAAGCATAACAGACTGACCTCAGCTGTTTCTCAACAGCCTAGCAGGTAAACAGTTACACATCATGTTATGGAAAAGTGGGGTAATGTGGGAGAAGTGGTTTTAACAATTTCATAATCCCAAATTGTAAAGCAGAATGCAGGGTACACGTATCATAACATAATAATGAAATGGGTTAATTATCCTTGTTGACCTGTGTAACAAGTAGGAATAAGCCTGTCTTCTTTAGATCGCCTACATACTAAATCCTTTTACAACACTGTGTCAAAATATAAATACATTTGCTTTAGGCTATGCTGATGTTAAATGCCAAGTAGATCAACTCCCATACCTGGACTACTCAGTGGAAAATATGACAGAATGACATAATCTCCATAACCCTGCTGAACTCTACAAAAGTAAATGATCACATGTAAACTTTGTATAACTTGGTATACTAAGCAGCTTAAAAAACAAGCAGTGATACAATTCTGTTTATTTTTTTCTTTTACTGAGATGTATAATTAATGATCACACACGTTTTTACAAAGGAGGATACGGACAACATGCCCCACATGTCGACCTGTTCCTATCCAGTTTTAAATAACTTTAGCATAACAGAGGCAGAAGTGTTAAAGGGACTAGGAGCTCTTAAAATAAACAAATCCCCTGGGGTGGATGAGATCCTCCCAATGGTACTCAAAGAAATGAAAGAAGTTATTTACAAACAGCTAACCAAGATCAGCAACAGTCTCTTGACACAGGGGTTGTACTGACAGACTGGAAAATTGCAAACGTAATACCGATCCACAAAAAGGGAGACAAAACCCAACCAGGTAACTATGGACCAATAAGCCTGACTTCTATTATATGTAAACTTATGGAAACTATAATAAAATCTAAAATGGAAAATTACCTATATGGTAACAGTATCCTGGGAGACAGTCAGCATGGTTTTAGGAAAGGGAGATTGTGTCTAACTAACCTGCTTGATTTTTTTGAGGATGCAACATCGACAATGGATAATTGCAAAGCATATGACATGGTTTATTTAGATTTCCAGAAAGCTTTTGACAAAGTCCCGCATAAAAGATTAATTCTCAAACTAAATGCAGTAGGGATTCAAGGAAATGCATGCACATACATTAGGGAGTGGTTAACATGTAGAAAACATAAAGTACTGATTGGAAGAGAAACCTCAAAATGGAGCGAGGTAACCAGTGGTGTACCACAGGGATCAGTATTAGGTCATCTGCTATTACTAATATACATTAATGATTTAGATTATGGTATAGTAAGCAAACTTGTTAAATTTGCAGACAACACAAAAATAGGAGGAGTGGCAAACACTGCTGCAGCAGCAAAGGTCATTTAAAATGATCTAGACAGCATTCAGAACTGGAGAGACACATGGCAAATGACATTTAATAGAGAAAAGTGTAAGGTACTGCACATAGGCAATAAAAATGTGCATTATAAATATAATATGGGAGATACTGAAATTGAAGAAGTTATCTATGAAAAAGACCAAGGAGTTTATGTTGACTCAGAAATGTCTTCATCTAGACAATGTGGAGAAGCTATAAAAAAGGCCAACAAGACGCTCGGATATATTGTGAAAAGTGTTGAATTTAAATCAAGGGAAGTAATGTTAAAACTTTACAATGCATTAGTAAGACCTCATCTAGAATATTGTGTTCAGTTCTGGTCACCTCGTTACAAAAATGATATTGCTGCTCTAGAAAGAGTGCAAAGAAGAGCGACTAGAATTATCCCGGGTTTAAAAGGCATGTCGTATGCAGACAGGCTAAAAGAATTGAATCTATTCAGTCTTCAACAAAGAAGACTACGCGGTGATGTGATTCAAGCATCGAAATTCTAAAAGGTATTGGCAATGTTGACCCAGGGGACCAGGGGTTACAAATGGAGATAAGATAAAGGGGCATTCAGAACAGAAAATAGCAGGCACTTTTTTACACAGCGAATTGTGAGGGTCTGGAACCAACTCCCCAGTAATGTTGTTGAAGCTGACACCCTGGGATCCTTCACAAAGCTGCTTGATGAGATTCTGGGATCAATAAGCTACTAACAACCAAACAAGCAAGATGGGCTGAATGGCCCCCTCTCATTTGTAAACTTTCTTATGTGCATAAAAGCAGTGCCACAATTTCCAGTATAGATCCTGTTGGTATAATTATACTCTACAAAACTAGTGTTTTATTGCCAAAAGCTGAAAAGTTTCAACACTAAATTCTAAACTTGCCTGATACTGGTATATTTCATATGGGAGTAACAGTAGTAGGGTCTCTTGTCATGATGAAAAAGAGACAATAAAATAATTAATTAACTCATTGTTGGTGTCATGAACCACCACCCCCCCCCCCCCCCCCCCCCGAAAAAAAAAAGAAGAATGACCTGCTATGTGGTGGGGTACACCCGGCCCCTGTGCATATTTTGTATTTGTTTTATTGTGATTTATATGTATTGTTTAGTGTTTAAAATTACCAATTGGGAGACGGCCACATATATAAAAGTGAAGCAGCTGCTCCTGTTGGGCTGATGAGAGTTGGACAGAGCTTGGAGAAAGGAGATGGAGACACAGTAAGAGTTATAAAACTAAAAACAATTGCTACTCGTGCTGGCTTCACATCAGCAATACTTGTTTTAATTATTGTCCATTTTGTTTTGGCCACTGTACCTTTTTGTTTATGAAAGCTATATTCCTTACCATGTTATTTATTGTAGCCTACTGTAACAAATTACAGAGGAAAAAGGTTTTTTTCAGCACGTCTTGCTTGTATATTGATCACTTTGTTGTATTTATCCTGACAAGGCTGGAATGTCTTGTGCATCAAAGGCAATCTAATCATTGGAGAAACTGTCATTATACAGAAAAGGCATTCAGTAAGCTATCTAAAATCAACCAAATATAACAGTTTAATAGATCATAACTGTCTACTCTATTTGCTGTTGTGCTAACTCTGTAATGTGTCATCCCAGTACCTGTCAACCAATATCTGTGAGTCCTTGGAGTGGTCTCTGTTAACCTTTGGCTCTTGCTAGGGGTCACACGATGTCAGAAAATCGATTTGGCAACAAGGTCTAAAACAACAGTAGAAAAGCAGTGACCTCCAAATTTCAAGGGTGCTTTCTTCTGAAATCTCAAGTTAATGACATTGAGATACTGAAATACTGATAGTTATGTACGATTTATATACAACATAATTATTTTAGAAAAACAGTGAGTGGATGGAAATTCACATGATGAGAAATGAGATCAATGGCTACAGGTCTATACCTAATGTTTACACTTACCTTTCCGAATTTATAAACATACATGTTTCCTCAGAGGAGAATAGTCTCAAAAATAGAATTATAAGTGTTTGATAAGTTAAAAATCTGCAATTATGGAAAGCTTGTCCTTGGCCGAGCCCACTTCCATTGACTTAAGATAAACTTCCTGTTTCTAAACAATTCTGGGTGACGTAATTTCATAACTTTTACTAAGAGTAGTCTATAGGGGCCATTCTAAAAATAGTATGCACGCAGCACGTCACCCACGTTTAAATCCATATACTGTAGCGACGGCGTGTGGTGGCTTCTCAGCGGCGGTAATTATGATGCTACCACGAATTCCTCTTTGGCTCTAAAATGTGCCATTCAATATTTTTTTAAAGCTCTTTTAGAATGACCAATTTTCCTTTTTTTACACTTCCAGCAACAACACCAAAGCGAGCATGCTGCGCTTAATATAGGCTCATCCTCACTGCTCATTGGTTGGGGTTACAGTAGGTTATTGGCATAACCTTCCACCACTCACACAGCACAGGGAGCCCGCAGGGGGCGGTGCACACACACAACAGGAGGCAGTCCGAGGCACATACAAAGAAAGGAACGG